>NW_022171662.1:0-733 GCF_008802855.1 Photinus pyralis
ATGGAGTCTCGAGAAGTATGAATTTTTGAACCCTTTAGTTTCTGGTAATGTGACTTTTGAGTGTTCCAAAACTTGATGTATCTTGAACATTCATAGGAATCTTGAGGTTTGTATTTTGAGAAAAAGTGATTTTGGGACACTTGTTTCCCTTCAGAATTTTGGATTTCAAAATTTGTTTAGCATTTCTCGACAACTATGAGTTTCGAGAATCTTCTTTGAAAACGATATAGCGGGTGACCCAATAAGACTGTTCCTCGACCATATCTCGGGAACCGTTCGTCGTATCACGTATGACTTGGTGGTAAAAAAAATTATTGGGTAAATCGTTAGGAAGAATCGCTGGAAAATATTTTCAAGTTCTAAAAATGACCACCAGAGTGCGGAAATGCCATCTTAAATTTTAAAATTGCATTTTCTTTAAATTTCGCATAATAAACTAAACATTCTTTTTTCTCATTTTTAAAGAGAACCCGTTTATCTATCGTTTTTGTAAAAACAAAAACTCATTTATTTCAAAAACAAAGATGGTGTCGGGCGTTCAATTGTTTTTGGAATAACCTGCTTTAACTTCTTAACCGTTTGACCGATTGTAACAAAATGGTATCGTTGAAAAGAGCATTCCTTGGGCAACAAGAATCAACCATCAAAAATATGGTTAATTCAGTTGAATCCTTCTCCGCCAGGGGGCTAGTTTTGCACCATGATTCAAAATCCTAAAAAAGTCAAAAAAATC
>NW_022171663.1:0-1525 GCF_008802855.1 Photinus pyralis
GACATCCATGGTCAATGAACACATTTTTGAGGTGTCAAATTTGTTTTCAAGGTCATCCAAGTACAATGAACCCGTTTTTGTAGTGTCAAATTACATTTTTAAGGTCATAGAAGGGAAATGGTCACATTATTATGTCTCAAGGTCATCCTAGACCACACTTTTGCGGTGTCTAATTACATTTTCTAGGTCGAGCAAGTCAATGACCTCAATTTTATATGGTGCTAATTAAATTTTTAAGGGCATACAAGGCCAATAACCCCCTGTTTGCTGTGACAAGATTCATGTTTCAGGTCGTCCAAGGTCGATGACTACATTTGTATGTGGAGTCCAATTACATTCTCAAGGTCATCCAATTCGATTTCCAAGGTCAATGTTGCCATAATGCATTTTTAATGATATCAAAGTTCAATGATCTCTACTATTTTGCTGTGTTAGATTCCATTTTCAAGTCCATCCCCACCCCATTTTTGTAATTCCATCTATTTTTATTTTCAAAGTCAATGAGTCAATTTTTGTGTTGTCAAATACAAAGGCAATGATTGAATTCTTATGTGGTCCGAATTACATTTTCGAGGTTATCCAAGGACAATGAACCCATTTTGGGTGGTATCGAATTACATTTTCGAGGTCATAGAAGGGCAATGACCTCAACTTTTGTGGTGGCTAATTACATCTTCGAAGTCATCCAAGGTCAATCAATGTTTGCGGTATGAAACAGCATTTTCAAGAGCATACAAGGTCAATGGCTCCATTTTTTTAAGAGTCAAATTACATGTTAGAGGCTATCAAAAGTCAAAGACCTCTTTATGTGGTGTCAATGGTCTCGTTCTATTGTATGTAGTGTCTAATTACATTATCAAGGTCATCCAAGGAAAATGAATCCATTTTGTGTGGTATCAAATTACGTGTTCAAGGTCATAGATAGGCAATAACCTCATTTTTATTATGTGGTATTTAATTACATTCTGGGTCAAATTATATTTTCAAGGGCACTCAAGGTCCATGACCCCATGTTCGAGGTCATCCAAGGTCAATAGACCCATTTTTTTCACGTCTATGCAAGGTCATTAATCTCATTTGAAAAGTATAGGTGAGTTCAAGGACGCACTCGTCAAGGCTGGGAGAAGATTGACTGATTAAGGTTGTGCCGGGGGTTGTGCGTTCACAATGACGCATGAGCACACTTTAAGGCCAGATCAATGACGATAAATCCAACATTTTGTCTGTATTATGCTTTTAGAAGGTATTGGTCCACTTGTGCGTGGGAATATTTTGGAGACTGTGGGAACTTTTTTTCTATGACATGCCGAGCCTGTTCATCTGTGTTGTTTAGTGGAGGCAATACAAAAGGTCCATATTTATAGGTTAGGTTAGAATGGTGTGTCCATTCCAGCCTAACCAAAAAGGAACCTGAACGTAAACCCAAACGGCATACGTCAAAGAAAAAAAGTTCCCACGCACAAGCGACCCAATACCTACTTGTATGCAAGATGCACCGTGGGTCTCCGACGTTGTCACATCGTCT
>NW_022171664.1:0-13059 GCF_008802855.1 Photinus pyralis
TGCACTATGCGCAAATACTCTTATTAGGCCATGATGTGTGCCTCGTTTATATCTCGCATTTCTATCAACATCTTTACCTGGTGAAGTTTCTTGGAATTAATAGATTTGGCATTTATCGCAACTTGTAGAAGCCCATAAGACCTATAACTGCTTCTAGTTAAATCCCACACTGAAAACAGCCAAATTTCTCAACCACTTCTTTACCACTAACCAATCCATATTTTCAATAAAAAATTCTCAATAACTTATTATAAAAAAACTTAAACGAAGTTATTTAAAATGTTCATAGCTCATTGTTCTAATTTAACAATAAAATATACCAAATAACAGCACGTTGTTGCGACTTCACGCGCTTTTTTTCTGTTAATATTCGGTAATTTTTCGGGTAACCACTGGAAAACTTCCCTCATTAATAATGAGGGTTACTATTTGAAAAATTAATTGTATAACACCACGGCGCTAAAATTTTGACAGTTTTACATCCTTTATAGCCTAATGTACACTGTCAACATTTTATCGAAATCAAAAAAAGTTCGATGCCGTCGTGGCGCTCCAAAAAAAAGTGTTTTTTTAAATCTGGCCGGTTATTTATCATATCCAAAAAACAAAAACGGTGACGCAATAGCCACCTTGCTCGAACTAGGGAGCTAATAGTGTCGTTACCAGAATTCAAATATGAGTTATCATGGCCTACATACGTCGAAGACATCTTAGTTATATGGGATGATGCCATTTATATCATTGACAACTGTAAATGCTTTTTCGGGACATACTAGTAGTATTAAATACATAGACAAGATTATCAATAACATATACACAAAAATCAAAAAGAAAAATATCCAGAAAGAAAACCATATACAAGAATTCTACAAAAATACATTTCACTACAATTTGTGCGTCTGTTGCCAGTTTTGACATTTGTAGAAAGTTTCGTGTAGGAGAAAAATTCGAAAAAATTAATAGCATTTGGATGAGGTTAGTTTACAGTTTACAATAATTAAATTAAAATACTGCTATACTATGTTTTTGCAGAAGGCAAACATATTTCGATACAAAAATTTGACTTCCTTTAAAATTTGATAAAAAAGTTTGGATGAGATTTCAAAAAAATTGTGCGTTCTTACATCAACTCTCATGTAAAGTACCTTCAGATGGGATGAAAGCGACTCGAGTTGAGTTAATGAAAAGGTCTTTCAATTTCGTATCATGGTTTATTTTAAAGTTGCTCTTATATAAAGTCGAGAAAGTCATGTGTTACATCCTTAATAAGACACGTTTGCAAATTTTAACCGAAATATTGAGTCTTGGTGAGTTGAGTATAGTAAAAATCCAGATGTCATGCCCAGTTGATAGTTATCGAGAGAGTTACTTAATTTTTCTACTTTGAAGCAATTAAAAATAGGAAACTGCCCCTTTCAATACTAATGAATGTCCCCTAGGTGCATCAAAATTATAACAAATATTCACCTGCATAATTTAATACTGTTATGCGCACGAATTTTAATTGAATTTTTCAAGTGTACGTGTAAGATTTATATTACTGCCGATTTACATAATAAACGCGCGTTGAAGTTGGAGAAACTCCCTTGATAAGCCAACTAAGAACGATTTATGTCGTCATGCAAAACTCATGTTATTTAACACTATCTTTTAATCTTTGGTTATGGTATTTTTGTAGCGTACAATTGCTTTCATCAAGTCTGCTCCTTGATTTGTTAACCAGTTTATTAAATATTCTCATAATACTCTATAAACTCACATATCTTGCTTAGGTATCGCATTCATTCAACTATTGATTCGATCGCATCTGCATTCATTTCCATTTTGAAATTATAATTATTTTAAATGTAAGCGTAGCAATTTAATAGCAATTATGTAATCAGTAAGTGTAGGTACCTTGTAAGCACCTTTCAAGGTTTTTGGATCTCTGTCATACTTTTTAAGGCCCTTCGTATGCAAACTCCAAACCATTTTCAAAACTAACCTCATTCACCTGAAGCATTTCTCATAGCATTCTAAAGAGTTCCAGAAAAAATGATGGACGTGGTGGCTTTTTTGTAGTGTTCTCTCGAGAGCTCCATAAATAGCATTGAAAAAATCCAAGACTTTTTTTATCAATTTTATTCAATACCTATAGTAAACTCTTTCAAACTATTTAAATAATTGGAATTATTCGAACATTGGACATGCTGAATCAAATTTAAATACGTTATTACTTGAATTTTGAAGAAAATAATCATTGCCAAAAAAACAAACTTTACTTCTTTTACTAAATACTTGATGGCCTAGGCCCTAGGGTAAGGAAATCCCAATCGGACTTGAGTTCTACCACAGCCAAAACTCGGCGTATCGCATCGAGCGGTATGCTGGTCCAAAACCGAATGAATTCAAAAATCTCCGAATAAATCCCACCCTATTTTTTCTAACGTTTATTGATTATCGCCTCCAAATGCCGCTTTACTAATCAAATTGGCCAAAATGCCACAGTAGTTTAAATGTGCAATCTTACTTTTACCAGAACCTTCGGCAAAATCTCAGTTTTGGTGACGTAGAGCTAACTAAGGTATTATAATTTACTCTAAATGGCCGACAGACTGATGCTAAAGATTTTAGGAAATTCTTGCAGGTCATTGCTCCATGGCGCATAATAAACGCTAAATAAAATTCAAAAAATTAACCCCTTTTAAAATGACTCCCGTTACGACTATTATTTACTCTTTTTATTAATGATATTGCATATGCGGAGGCTAGGGGGAAACAAGTGTACACCAAAAATTTAAATTCAAATGAATTCACGTTAATTCAAATTAATTTACGTTCATTCAAATTAATTCACGTTAATTCCAATGACTTTACTCTAATTCACATTAATTCACGTTAATTCAAATTAATTCACGTTCATTCAAATTAATTCAGAGGGGTGTACACCAAAAATTCAAAGTTGTTTCCCCCTAGGGCGGAGGCATTTCTGCAAACCAAGAGATGCGAATTAATGCATTAGATTATTAGAATACGCAGACGGCATAGTCCTGTTGGCATCAGACAAAGTTACTTTGCAAAAATGACCTGTCAAAATCCTGGTATCGAATTAATTTGGAAAAATCTAAAATCGTGGTATACAGAAAAAGAGGACGAATGTTATTATAATACAAAAAAAATACAGACTTCATCTCTTGAATAGCATGTAAGAGGAAAAACAGAACACTCAAAATATGCCTTAAATTCGCTCAGCAAATTAATCAGCAATGCATCAATAGTATTTATATCGAAAATAAACATTTTTAAGGAAACATTATTAAAATGATAGTTTATGGCTCGGTTGGTATTCTTTTGGTATCCTGCAAAACGGTCGCGCCAAAACTACCGGTCTCCCATGACATGACATAGAACTTTCCAAAACTGCTATTGTATAGAAACATCCAAATAAATAATTTATAAACAAGAAAATTAACCTTGATGCAGAACAGTCTAATTAAAATAATTCCCTTTATGCCGATTAATTAACAAAGATGATCTTGTCACAAAGCACGCTTGGTGATTATAACCTTGTTCAGCTACACCACTTAAAAGTAGTAGTGGTCGCACTTTTTTTTCTACCATAGGTACATGTTATTTTATCCCATAATTAAAAGGCTTAAAGCGATGTAAATCAAAACCATATGCATCACTTTGCGGTGAGGGTTTGAAATCGTGTTGGTATCACGATACGTCCATTTGATTAAATACGTACATTCCTCAGAACGTGTATCTATTTTTGTATTTAAAGCGAGTTCACACACATCGAAATAGATTCAGGGCTCTAATTAAGATAAATGCTAATGATCAAATCGGGTATAAAAATTTTTGTTAACAAGATTTCTATTCTAGATCTAATCGAGAGGCTTTATCAAATTTTCCGCTTAGAAAATCGAGTTTGGGAATCCTTCTGGGTTACCGATGTCAGTCCCTGTTTAGTATGCGAGACTGCACGGACAGGAATCTATCTTGTAGACATATAAGGTAACTGGAAACATAACTTTAACCCGCACAAAGAAGTACATAACAAAGCTTACGATCTGAAAGGGACTGAAATTCGTCGTTTCTAATATGGTGATGGCATGGCATATAATGCATGTTTAATACCCTAAAAAAAACGTCGAAAGTTTGCCGCGATGTACAAATACGATTTTGCTCGAGATTTCGATAATAAGGAAAAAAGGAATTTTGAGTTGGCGCCTAACGTGGTCTGCGACGTTGAAATTGCGGCACGAACGGCGTACGTTATTTTGACATTTTCCCTTTAACGATAACCATCAAGTAATGTACGCGTGCATTATTCGCCACACATAATTACAGAGTTGGGTGAGATTCGAGTTGATCGTTTAGCATGAACACAATTTAATTGGGACCTTTGTAATTGCCTAACAGCCGTGAACCGTTTAACACTTCAATTGTTGGCCTAGTTTGTTGGTATTTGGGCATGTATAATTTATTAACAATTCTTATCGGTTTACATGCCAGCTCCTCTTCAACCGTAACATGAATGTCTATATTATAACCTTTGAATAAATTACATATTACATTAGCCAGTCGTAAATTTTGAAGAACGTGGCGACGTCGTGCTACCCTATTAGGGAAGCTCAGAATAAAGCTTTTTCCTATGGTATGTCGTGATGAAGTTTGCAAAAAGTCGAAAAAGTGCAGTCGTGCAATTCGTTGTCTTGTACCATAATGAAGGTATTGGTTGTGTAATGAGCCATTTATCGGTCTTCGCGTATTGATTAAAGGTACCGTAATCCTTTAATGCTGAAAGTTTAAATTAATTAATTTTTCATGCCAACTTCACGAATTATACGATTTCGTGTATACCCAATTAGTATTTTAATTAATACGGAAGATTATCTTTCGTAATTAGACATGATTTCGTGGTATTAAGAATTGTCACTGCTGCCTTTATATTATACATACAGTGTGTAACGATATAGTTCTTAAAAATAGACCACGGTCTTAATGAAGCAATAAAATTGATGAACATCATTATTAATGATTTATTAATCAGTCGATAATGGAGTTTATCCGTCAACAAGTGCAAGAAAGAATTTCCACAAAAATAACTCCTGCTTTTATAAAGAGTCTTTTTCGAAAATCACATTGAACTATTGATAGCTCATTATGTCAGGTAAAGTACTCACTTCCTCATTACTATCTTTATTGCAATTTATATGTGAAGTCCTTTAATGATGTGTAATTATAGTTGTTAAATCAACAGATAGAAGTTTTGTTTTCCGTCAAACCACGTTGAAATCTGTTCTCAAGTCTGTTCTTCTTGTCTGCGGGTGGTACATTTTCGAAAATCGCAATGTTGGGGGTGGTTTATCTGAATGATTTAGAATCTAAACGCACGCCGGAGTCTTTTGCAGCTGAGGTTGCAGGTTGGTTCTTTTTTTGTAATTACTAATAGTCCAAAATATGGAAAACTTGAGGCTAAGCCGCTAAGAGCATATTTGCCTCGCAATAGGTATCAACATTTCATTTTTGTTTGTTGATTAAATGATAGGTAATTTGCATGCAACTTGAAGTTTAACCATAAGGGTTGGGGTGGTCTTGTGTTCAGTAAATACGTGGGCGGTTTATTATGGAACCCTGTAACAAATCTTTAAAATTACACACCATCGAAATTGGTGCATTAATAACGATTTGAACAAATCTTGGTAACTCTAGCCCAAAAATTGAAATTTTATAATGTTTTCCTTATTTGGATTCGTTACAATGATTCAATCAATCATAGAAAAATTTAAGATAGACTTAATTGTCGATTAAGTAATAATTTTTTTGCGAGTTTACTTAGAAATTCAAAATTTTGATTTTGAAAAAGAAATTAAGTTCGATCCCTTTTATTGCAAAATCCTATTGCGAGCTTGAAAGATCAAAAAGACTTTTTCAAAAAATCTCCTCTGTCCTCTGTTCAAATTCGTGCCTCGCCCTTGAAATCTCCGTAACGGTATAGGGGGAAAGGTTGCTCCTTATTGTGGCCAAAACGCATTTGAAATTTTTGAAAAATCTTTGAAAATAACAAAGAAATGGACTGTTCTCGTTAGCGCCTTTTATGGGCTCTTTTTTCGGAGAATCTGAATCTGTTATCAGCATTTCCATAATATCTCGCTACAGGCTACTATTCCCTTATTTCTTATGGACGCCATATTGTTGGATTTTTACGGAAATTCATTTGAATGCATCGCCATCATAGCCATGTTGATCCAGCAAGATCTAGTTACCCGTGAGAAATGAATGTAAAACATTTGATCTTGAAATTTTGTGACACGTCAATATTTTTCTTTTTTTGTTCTCTATCTCATTCCGTAAATATTCAATACGGCGTCCATAAGAAATCAGAAAGTAGTAGTCTGTAGCTTCTATACATCTAGCGTGTTTTGAAATTCTGACGCACGAATTTGAACCACCCTGTATAGTTCTACTCAAGCTTAAGTTGATGTTCATTTTTTCTATATAAAAGATTTTCTTATTGTTGGTAAGGGATTGATAATGTTATAGTCTATCTATTCCCATGATACTTATACAGGGTGAATTTTTTCCGAAAGGACACCTCAACTTTTTTGAAAATGTAAATGTGACTGGTTTTATTTCATGGCAGCGACAATGGCTAGTAGATACGTTTAAGGGAATTTAAAATTATCGTTGCAAACGGCCATAAGGGCTGCATTCCTAATAGTGTTAAAGGGTGCAACGATTTGTGAGGTATTTCTATCCTAAATGAAGTCTCCCTCAAATTACAATTGAAGTGTTCAAGTGTTTTTGGAAAATTAATTTTTTCCAAAAGTAGATTTTTGACGTCATACGATTGTATGTACAAAAAAAATTGTACGCCTTTAAGTTAAAATTTGGATAAGAAAATGCAATTTCTAGGGGCCACTTTGCATATAACATTTGGGGGAGTGCACTCCTTCCCAGAAGGGGTTCAAAATTCTCCAACATTTTACAACGCTTCTGCCAAACGCAAGACAACTTCGCAAAAATAATGGCGCCGAACTTTGGGCCATCGCCGCAAATGGCACGATTTAAAAAAAGTTAAAAGAATTTATTTTGGGTTACTCTATTTCAACCACAATTTGATAATAAATTGTAAGACCACAGGTGCATAATGTAATGCAGGTCCTTTTCTCGATGATTCACTGGCTTGTCAACAAACATCCGAACACGCATGAGCGCGAACGCTCCTTCGGCCCAATTCGCTCCAATTTGAATGTACACCTGCAACTGGAAATGTAGATAAGCGCGTTTTGACCTTTACAAGTTTACGTTAATCATTCTCCTACAGAATACTTTTGCAAGTAGTGAACGCGAAGTGAAATGTGTTTTTTGGGGATGGCTTTCAAAATTCTGCAGTAGTTTCCATTAACAAAACTAAGGGTGAGTAGTTTTATCATCATAAACGGCAATTATTCATGTATATGAATTTTTAATGCGCAAGGTAACTAGTTGCTAATTTAAACGTTGGCATTTAACAATTCGGCAAACGGTCTTGATTGATTTTGAATTTCAATTTTGATCAAAAGTGTGTATGATTTTGAGTACGAAGATTTGCATTACGTGCATCGAAAGGAGTTTTAATATGCAAAAAATGGTCACCTAGTTGGAAATCATTTATTTGGAATTGTGTTATCTTACCAGTTCTTTACACATGTGGCTAAATGTCTAATAATATGAATCTCTCGTTTCATAATATGGCATCATTAGTTTTTAGCACCACTAATTTACTCCTTAACGCAAAATCAAGGGAATTGTGATCTAGGGCATTAATTAAAGATACTCGTAATTGCAGTTTTTCAAAAATACTCGAACGGGTATGTCTTTTGCGATTGTGTCCAAAATTAATTGAAGTTTGGTTGAAAAAAATGACGAATCCAAATTTTAAACTGGAATTTTTGATGCGGAATATTTCTCTTATGTGTCAAGATAATACTTGAGATGAGTCGATCACCAGTAGGTACCAATTTAACACAGTTCGTACCAATATTGTCGTCCTTCTCTACATTAGTATAATAGATTCAGTTTAATTTAATTCCTCATCTACTTTCACAGGGGAAAGAATTCGTCTAGGTTTTGTTCCAACAAGAATCAGTTCAGTTCGAGTTGGCAGTTTCTAAAATTAATTAAGGATTCGTTATCATCCTGTTCAGACCAACGTTTTAACCCCTTTTTTTCTCAACCACTATAATCACTATAACACCCTTATAAATAAGACGTATTTGTTTAGGTTTTGTTGCTCTTGTAAAATTAGTCGCTATAAATGGGGCTTTCGGAAAAGTAAAGCGTGAACAAAAATAAGGCAAATTTTTCAAAAATTAATTTAGACTTTCCTTCCCTCAGTTTGCTTGTAAAACTGGACCTTTTATATTCAATTTAAATATTTCACTGGAAAAGCAGGAATGATTAATGGTACATGTACATATACTACAAAAAGGAAGCAAAATAGACGAAAGTTGAAAACTCTTGGTCTTGAAACTACCCTTTGGAAATTTTAATTTAATGGTACAACCTTGCCATAAATCAGAAAATGATGATGTTCATTTTGATTGAAATTTTCCTTTTGGATTTCGTCAATGTTTTTCTTTTTGTAGATGAAAGTAACGAATTCATTGGGCGTAGAAAAAAAGGCACCTGCAAAGGGAAAATGCAATATTTTTGAGAATTTCTTTAAAATCTTAATTTTTCTTGCATTATATCACAGTAGTAGTATTTTGTTTTTTGAATAATGCGCTGAAAACTCGTGGATTGTGCCCGATACTTTTAGTACATTGATATTAGCATATTTAGAAAAAAAATTCTAAAGTTTTGATCATTCGCACTAAAAGGAGACTATTTAAAATCAAAAGAGTTCTTAAGTTTAAAGTATGAGCTTCATCCCCAAACACCGACCCCAAGGCGCACTGCGGGGATTTTCGTTGATTTTTCTCAAAACCATCAGTCGCACAGAAAATGTTATTCTTGTCATTTTATACAAAAAAGGTTCTTATACTTATTTTGTTTTTACCTTATCAGATTATGAACGATCCTCGAGATCGTTTATAATTTTGTATTGCTGTCTATCTATTCGTCTGTCTGTCCGTGTGCACGATAACTTTGTGTGGAAACGTCTGATCGCATTGAAAATTGATACATGTTCTTCAGGATATAAGAAAGGTCGATACTGTATTTCGGCTACGTAGACTAAGGGCCCAAAAGTTACAGCCCAAAAACTGCCCAAACCTCCAAAAAAGGGTTTCTTTTATAATTCTTGTTACAAAGAGCATATGAATGTCCGGTTTTCTGTGTTAAACCTATGCAGATGAATTAACAAAAATTGGGCATGCGCAACCCAACTTTTGTATTTGCGCAATCCCAATTTTTTTATCTATTAAGGTATTTAAATCAAATTTTGTACGTAGGCACCTCAAATAAAAATAAAACCGATGCCGATCAAAAAAATTGTTTTGCGCATACGCAATCCGTTAGTTATGAACCGAATTGCATGAAATTTTGTATGTATGCACCTCGAATAAAAATAAAAATAATGCCGACAAAAAAATTTGTTTTGCGCATGCGCAATTTCCAACTTTTTATTTGTTCAGATATTTAAATGAAATTTCGTATACCGGGTGAATACTTTCAAATCAAACATAGGGAATTAACATGGGAAAACAGTTTTTCGCAGCTTGTTGCTCCCCAAATTAACTTAGAGGGTTCATAATGACACCACTGGAAGAAGTAGGATGTTGTGGTTAAAATTTCAAAAAATATATATTGGCAAATAAAAATGTTAGCATTGCGCAGTTTGCACATGCGTACATTAATTATCAAGCTACCGAATACAAAAAGAACGAACTAAATATATTGAAAATTGTAGAATTACTTAAGGTCTCGGGCAGACAGATGAACGGACAGAGAATGTGGCTGCAATAGCGCACCCAGATTCGTTGGAAAATGAACTTGTGAACATTTTTCGATAAAATAAAGATTTACTAAGGTACGTGCAAAGGGTTCTTTTGAAAACGTTAAGTTATACCCTCCCACTTTTTAAATAGTTATTTATGTATGAAGGGCATAATAGTGATGTTTATATTCTCGAGGGCCTATGGCCCGAGAGCTTTTTAGTCGCCCGAGAGTATAAACATCAGTTTATGCCCGTGGTACATACACAATTTTATGTTTTACAAATGGTTTTCTTCGTCAAAATTCGTTTACAAAATAATTCATTATGTTTGATCGAGTATGCGTGGTTTGAATTTGTTAATGTGATTGAAACCATCCAAACGTCAAACGTAATTTTAAATAATTCAATTCATCGTGAATGAGCAAGAAGTTCCAGAAACTATACGAAATAAGGTCAATCTTGTGATTTAGTAGGTATTGACAATTAATAATTGACGTTTCTAATTTTCAATGACTTGCAAATATTTGTTTGTTTTGTCATTAAGAATAAATGAGTTACTATGGTGATACTTAATGCCCTAGGGCATAAAGTGGTACTTTATGCCCGCGTATCACAGATATAAAATGTGCTATGATAGGTTAGTAAGACATAAAAATTGTTATAGCTTAACCGTGATGGCGCTAGCTTTAATTCGAGCTTTAATTCATGTGGCCCATAAGCACATGTACCAGTGGTGGCATACATACCAGCGACAAAATACGTTTGGGGGGGGGGGGGGGGGGCGCACGTATACTTCGGAACCCCTCGCAAATTTATTTTCTGATTTCTAGAAAACGATAATGCTGCAATGCAATGCATCGCATTACTTTATAATAATATGACCATCAAATATCAAGGGAGGAGGGGGGGAGGTAATTAACCCGAGAAATTGCAACGTACGAGATGCCGATCGATCGAATATTTTGATATGCGACATTATTTTTTTTCGAAATTTTACGCATATAGAAACAGCTTTTTTTAAATTTTGATACAAATGATCGTCTTCGGGTTTGCCTTCCCCTAATCTCGTGGTTTAGCGTCGATTTTAGCAAAAAATTAATCTCGATTCAGATTAACGCACCTACGACCCTACTGTCTAGTTAGATGGAAAGCATCTGTCGAAGAGGTGATCAGATAAAGTAACTGTTTAGTAATGAAAAGTCCACAAAATTTCAATTGCAAGTGTCCATTTTGCGCCTCTTTCTTTTAATTTTTCATTTTCAATTTGGTGTCGTTTTTCGAATACGCTTTTGAATATTTCATGGCACACCAAAGTGTCACACGATAGCGCCATACTTCCTCTTTCAAACCGTTAATTTTTGTCGCATTTTTTAAGGATTAAAAAAATGTGCTATTGTTTGCGTTTTGTCCGTCCATCCTCCCGGACTCACTTCTAGGGGTGCTTTATGCGCTTTACCTGCTCAAGAGTAATTTGTACTTGTTTATAAAGATATACAAAATACTGTAAAAGAAAATATGCCCGTACGGTGGAACTATAGTCATTTTTGCTGTGGTGGGATATCTGTAAAGTCCCCATGACAGAATGATATAAGATACAATTCAAAAGGCTACGGTTTTTGGAAAATTTTAACGATTTCGATTTGCTCTGTAACTTTGTAAATAGGCTAAGGGACATTCTGGAACGTTCTAGCCGACAATTGTTTGTCAATTTATGAGATATTTATGATTTTTGGAAATACAACGTACCTATATAAAGTGGCTTTTTTTTAAAATCTCGTTTAAACTCGTTGTCTCCGGATATGAGATCAAAAATTACTTCCAAACAAAAAATTAAGCGCATGTTTATTGATCTTATTTATAGGGCTTTTTATTAAGGATCCTCAGATCCTTTATAGTTTTGTATTGTCGTCCGTCCGTCCGTCCGTCCGTCCGTCCGTCCGTCCGTCCGTGTGCGCTCTAACTCTTTTTAAAAGTGGCCGATTGTGTTGAAATTTGGTATACGGGTACGTTGGACATTAAGAACGGACGCTATTGATTTTCAGGAAGCTGGTTCAAAAGGAACAAAAGTTATACGACTTCGAGTGAATCGGGAACAGGAAAAACTGCGAACTCAATATAATAAAAATTAACATATTTCATTCCCTAGGTCATGTATCGAGTTCGGACTTTCGCTAGATTATTCCCTATGACTCTTAGATGTGTAACAATTCAATATAACTCTTCTCTGTGGTCTCGGTCAAAATTTTTAGAGCAAAATGTACCCAAAATTATTCTTTACACATGAATTTAGAGTTGTAAAAGCTTTCAAACGCATTATCTTGATGCTGAAAGAGTTGATAACGTGCACGTTTGCATGTGTGTGATTCAAAAATGTTAAATTATTTTTCTGAGGCCACATGGATTTTGATCAAAATATGTCAAAATCGTTAATTATGCACCAAGATCGTTGGCAAAAAGACTACGCGCATTATCTCAATGCCCAAGACATGAATTTGATGCATTTTTGGCGACCACGTGGATTTTGATCAAAACATGTCAAAATCGTTATTTATGCACCAAGTTCGTTGGGAAAAGACTAGGCGCATTATCTCAATGCCCAAGACATGAATTTGATGCATTTTTGGCGACCACGTGGATTTTGATCAAAACATGTCAAAATCGTTATTTATGCACCAAGAGCGTTGGGAAAAAGACTAAGCGCATTATCTCAATGCCCAAGACATGAATTTGATGAATTTTTGGCGAAAACGTGGATTTTGATCAAAACATGTCAAAATCGTTATTTATGCACCAAGATCGTTGGGAAAAAGATCAAGAGCATTATCTCAATGATCTAAACACGAATTTGATCTATTTTTATGGACCACATGGATTTTGATCAAAACATGTCAAAATCGTTATTTATGCACCAAGATCGTTGGGAAAAGACTAGGCGCATTATCTCAATGCCCAAGACATGAATTTGATGCATTTTGGCGACCACGTGGATTTTGATCAAAACATGTCAAAATCGTTATTTATGCACCAAGAGCGTTGGGAAAAAGACTAGGCGCATTATCTCAATGCCCAAGACATGAATTTGATGCATTTTTGGCGACCACGTGGATTTTGATCAAAACATGTCAAAATCGTTATTTATGCACAAAGAT
>NW_022171665.1:0-3061 GCF_008802855.1 Photinus pyralis
TACTATTTTTTGTTTATTATGCGAAATTTAAAGAAAATGCAATTTTAAAATTTAAGATGGCAGTTACGCCCTCTGGTAGTCATTTTTAGAACTTGAAAATATTTTTCAGCGATTCTTCATGACCGATTTACCCAATAATTTTTGTTACACCTAAGTTATACGACGAACGGTTATGGGGGGTGTTCAACAAGTAATACGTCGTAAACAATAATAATGCTTCGTGATGCAGAAAATAAATCGTTACAAGCCACCCACAAAACACCTATATTCATTAGTTCAATTAAATTCAATATACTAGGTCGTAATTTTGAACTTAATTAATCATAAAACCAATCATGTACAGATGAAACACATTTATTTGACATAAATAATCGGTCTAAAAGAAAAACAGGGTCAGAATAACACATACCACGCAAACAAGCGATCGATAGGCAATTAATTAAACCAAATCTTAATTACTTTAAAGGGTCAGTAATCCAAAATTTCCGGTCGTAACTACGATTTTCAAACAAACAGACATAAAAAGTTCTTCGATTGCACTCAAAGTTGGATTTTAACGATACGGACCTCGTAATTGCAGTTGTACCCTTTAATGGAGGACTAACTCCCCTTAACTTGAATTAAACTTTTTCGTAAACGGGAAAATATGCTTCCGCTTAAACCGACTTAACATCCACTTTTTAAACACGACGACTTCAATCTTTTAGTACTTGTAGTATTCAACTAACTTTCTTCCAAACTTCGCAATTAAAAAAGACCGACTGTCTCTTCAAAAAGCCTTGATAAATGCCCTCAAAAATTTTAACGTTCAAAAAACTTGATTCACGCCTTCCACAAAAAAATGCCATGATTAACGCCTAGTTCGCTATTTAAAACATTTTCCTTTGCCATTTATTTCCTTCCTCCTTCCTTTACAAAGTAATGGGCGATCGAAAGATCGAACTGCACCTGTGCTCAAAACGTCGATAACCCATCCTTATCTTGAAATTTAATTAGCGTAAGCAGCGATAAGAAAACTTCTTATTTCCGACCGGAGAAAAATTTGAGATAAACGTTTACGAATAGTACGCAAATAGTTAGAAGTATTTTATTTGCGTTTTGTCTTGTTAATCAACGTTTACAACTGAGTAACAAATAAAAAAGTTTACGCACATGTACGGACGACGATAGCGCATTTTTGCTGCGGTCCCAAAGAAATTGCCCAAAAATTGACTAAGACAGAAAAATGAATTTGATGATTTTCCTCTACCAACTTAACTTAAAGGGAGTATGACAGGAAAACTGCAAAACGTAGTCCTTGTGCTTCAAGCCAATGTGTTTTGCCGTTTTCCTGACGAAATTTGCGCATCATCCCGAAGTGATTAGAAAAACATTTCTTACTGTACTGGAGACCTACAGAGGGTGTAGCATCTAAGACCCCTCCGACAGAGACTTGCTATAACTAGACCGCGCGTAATGTAGATTTTACTATAAACGCCTGTTGTCAAGATAGGATAGGCAACCAACTGTTCATCGCGGGGCAGACGTACNTGACCGTACCCCCTTCCGACGTCCCGTTCACCCGCAATTCGCGATTGAAGATTTGACTCCACCATCAGTGAGATCGTGTCGCGGGCTACCACATTCCCTTTTACGGGACCCACTTCCGACGTCCCGTTCACCCGCAATTCGCGTTTGAAGATTTGACTCCACCATCAGGAAGATCGTGTCGGGGGCTACCACATTTCCTTTGACGGTATCCCCTTCCGACGTCCCGTTCACCCGCAATTCGCGATTGAAGATTTGACTCCACCATCAGTGAGATCGTGTCGCGGGCTACCACATTCCTTTTACGGTACCCACTTCCGACGTCCCGTTCACCCGCAATTCGCGTTGAAGATTTGACTCCACCATCAGGAGATCGTTGCGGGGGCTACCACAATTCCCTTGACGGTACCTCCTTCCGACGTCCCGTTCACCAGCAATTCGCGTTTGAAAGATTTGACTCCACCATTCAGGAGATCGTGTCGGGGGCTACCACATTCCTTTGACGGTACCCCCTTCCGACGTCCCGTTCACCCGCAATTCGCGTTTGAAGATTTGACTCCACCATCAGGAAGATCGTGTCGGGGACTACCACATTCCCTTTGACGGTACCTCCTTCCGACGTCCCGTTCACCCGCAATTCGCGTTTGAAGATTTGACTCCACCATCAGGAAGATCGTGTCGGGGGCTACCACATTTCCTTTGACGGTACCCCCTTCCCACGTCCCGTTCACCCGCAATTCGCCATTGAAGATTTGACTCCACCATCAGGAAAATCGTGTCGGGGGCTACCACATTTCCTTTGACGATACCCCCTTCCGACGTCCCGTTCACCCGCAATTCGCGTTTGAAGATTTGACTCCACCATCAGGAAGATCGTGTCGGGGGCTACCAAATTCCCTTTGCGTCCCCCTTCCGAAGCGTTCCCTGTTCACCCCGCCAATTCGCGTTTGAAGAATTTGACTCCACCATCAGTGGGATCGTGTCGCGGCATACCACATTCCCTTTACGTACCCACTTCCGACGCTCCCGTTCACCGCAATTCGCGTTTGAAATTTGGACTCCACCATCAGAAGATCGTTCGGGGGCTACACCATTCCCTTTGAACGTACCTCCCTTCGAAACGTCCCGTTCACCAGCAATTCGCGTTTGAAGATTTTGACTTCCACCATCAGGACAAATCGTGTCGGGGCTACCACATTTCCTGTTGACGATACCCCTTCCGACGTCCCGTCACCCGCAATTTCGCGGTTTGAAGATTTGACTCCACCATCAGGAAGATCGTGTCGCGGGCTACCACATTCCGTTGACGTACCCCTTCCACGTCCCGTTTTCACCCGCATTCGCGTTTGAAGATTTGACTCCACCATCAGTGAGATCGTGTCGCGGGCTACCACATTCCCTTTTACGGTACCCACTTCCGACGTTCCGTTCACCCGCAATTCGCGTTTGAAGATTTGACTCCACCATCAGGAAGATCGTGTCGGGGGCTACCACATTCCCTTTGACGGTACCGCCTTCCGACGTCCCGTTCACC
>NW_022171666.1:0-569 GCF_008802855.1 Photinus pyralis
AACTAAATAAATTGCAAATTTTTATCCGCACCAAGCGTAGGTACGAAGACAAGTGCGTTTTCCAATTCCTGATAGCAAGACCAATATTTCAAGTATAGTTTAAACGCCAACGACATCTTACGACACGTCATAACGTTACACCACTTGTTGTTATTTGTCAGGGAAATTTCATCCGCAAAGGAATTTTGATAAGGAATTAAGCCATTCAAATTCGTAAGTTATTGTAGGGGAACACGTACCGACCATATGAGCCGATTCGAATGATCGTTGGGATGTATCCAGTTTTGTTTTGATTTGTGTTACTCTCTCGGATTAGGAGATTGCTTTTTAGAGTTCACGTAACACCCCCACATCCGAATATCAGTTCACGTATCAATTTCACCATCCTCGATATACCTTTGGGTTAATTCCATCAGAATCCGGAGACCTAAACGTTATACTGCCGATCAGTGCTGTTCACATCCAGTAAATTGTTATCATCTTAAGGGCAGCCAAAGGTACAGCGTAGGAGGAAATTTAACCGGAACACCAAACTTTGATACATGTGAAGATTTGCCGATACCACCGGG
>NW_022171667.1:0-477 GCF_008802855.1 Photinus pyralis
CACAATCAAACATATTACATAATTAGGTGCTAATTAAGTGCCCTATTCCCGAATGAAATGCTCCTTTTTTTAAAAAATGATTACATGTTCTGCCAGGTTCATATGAACTCAGCACCTTAAAAACCCAAGAAAATGAAAAGTGAACTATAATTAGGTGCTAATTAGGTGTTAATTAAGTGTCCTATTCCCGAATTAAATGCTTCTTTTTTTAAAATTATGACATGTTCTGCCAGGTTCATATAAACTCAGCAGAGCACTACCTTAAAAACCAGGTTAAAAACCCAAGAAAATGTGTAACATTTAAATTTGTGTAAGATGTCATTTTTGGGGAATTTTATTTTACTGGGTTGGTTTACTGTAATCTCATTGGTGGTATGCATGGTAGACCGGAAATTCGTTCACTTCGATGTAAGCCGTAGAAGTAACAACTGTTGTTGGTGTTTACTGTCCTCGACCTCGTGTAAAATCAATTGTTCT
>NW_022171668.1:0-774 GCF_008802855.1 Photinus pyralis
TATTGGCGTGGGTAATATTCTCTTCTAGTAACAAGTGACCTCATTTCTCCCCGCAAAATGCCGCTTTCCTTAGAAATATGGAAACCGCTTTGATGGTAGTCGTGATGAATGCAAAACAGAAATGTCCTTACCTATTGCAAACCGGCTTCAATTTCGCGAAAGTAATACTCGAGATCGTGAGTATGCATAGGAATAAAGTGTCAATGTTCGGCTGTGTTGATACTAATTTTTTAGCGTAACACATCGAAGTTGAGGTAACGCTCATGTGCCCGATTTTACTTCGTCTTTCTGCCTGTCTGTCTGTTCCATCGAGATCTCGGCCCCTGGACCATCTACAGTCTTCGGATATTCGCTAATTTATAGCTGCTATGGTCTATATTTGTTCGTTACTCATTATTTACAGTTGTGTTACGCAGCAACACCCAGGAGTGAGCTTTGAAACATTTTTTCAATTTATTAACTAGGTTTTTTGCGTGCAATAATTGTCTTTAAATTCTCTGTCGTATGTCGTTGTATACGAATTTGATTTATCGCACAACGCGCTGTCCAATGACGTCACTTAATTTTGAGAAACTTTCTTTTAACCGACCGTTACTGTTAACTATCCGAAAAAAAGAAATTCTTTGTTTATGTCGTGTAACAGTTTTATTATTATATCAACATTTTGTTCGTATTTCCATTTCAATCACCCTGTTTATAACTTTTCTATTCTGTGGTAGTCACCTTTTGTAACCTTCACATTCGTTTATTTCCGTACCTGCCCGTTTTAATGTT
>NW_022171669.1:0-508 GCF_008802855.1 Photinus pyralis
ACATCTTATAACTATAAATGAACGTGAAATGACTGAAAAATTATAATTAAAACCATTTATCTTGTACGAGTGCAAAAAAAAAACAAAAAATAAACGTAATATCGCATTTGGATCGAATATATACATTAGTCATTATTGAAAAATAAAATCATCCGAAACTATTATCGTACACAATACCGTAACGCGATTAAGCGTGCAAAAATTAAAACTAGTGATGAGGTGATAATGAAGGCTACTAATCCTCGCAAAGCCATGTGGAAATTGATAAATTCACAAAGGAATAATACGAAAATGGCAAATATTTTAAATATTAGTTCTAATGAATTTAACAAACACTTTGTCAGTGCTGCAGAGGACAATTTAAGACAGCTATCTTCATTTAAACTTGATCCTCTTACTATTGTTAATGTAAAATGTGATCACGTCCACTTTCATCTAAAAGAAGTAAGTGCTTCCATAGTGAGGGATGTAATTATATCTATAAAAAATAGCTCAACTAAAGACATAT
>NW_022171670.1:0-555 GCF_008802855.1 Photinus pyralis
AAAGAAAAGTGACACTGATAAGCGAAACCATATTATTATTATGTTGTATTATATACTTTATTTATATTGGGGCCTCCAACCCCTATGGAAGGAGGTATGTGTGACATTAAGATAGGCAACATTAGTTACTTAGTAGGATTGATGTACGTGCTGGAATGCGGCCAGCACTGGAGAGGATTAAATACTTTTCAATCAAACACAGTGCTATTACGGGAATATGCTCGGAGTATTTCAGCTGATCTTTCGTTTGTGTATTGAGACATACCTGCCCATACATTTATTATAATGGATTCTACTTTGATTTTTCCCCTCTATACTATAAGTTTGACATCGCTGTCTCTCTTCGTTCTCGAGTTAGATGAGGAATAGACAGACAGACGGACAAAACAGTCGCATCAGGTGAATTTCTTTCGAAAAATTCCCCTAAGAATCAGCCATCATCCATGACGGAAGGGTACGAGAAATTGAAGACTTATGGAGAGCCATCAAGCTTCTTTAGTCTGTTGGATTTTGTTAATATGATGGAGCATAAAATTAGGCCTCTAGAGCGGTTTT
>NW_022171671.1:0-731 GCF_008802855.1 Photinus pyralis
ATCTCTTCTGAAGGGCGCCTAATTTTATGCAACTACGCACGCATGCTGCTCTACCATTCTGGATTTTGCAAATGCATTGCCTTAGCGCATTCCAAACGCCTAATTCAAACGATGTGATAAATTTGATCCTCCAAAATTCCACTGTTTCAGCAAAAGTTTAAAAGCACGGAATTCATAGATTGGTTGGTTGGCAGGTTGGAAGATATTTTGTCATTTAAAAGTAGACATAGGGAAAAAATTACACGCATCTTCCTATGTCTACTTCTTAATGAATATCACGTATAAGGATAGGAGGGTAATTTACAACCTCTACAAGGAACAGAGAGCGGAGGCCAAGGTGCAGAAGGGAGTTAGACAGGACAAGGCTGCGTTTTGTAGTCGGCATCTAAATTTAGTACACGAATGGAAAAATTCAGAAAAAGGAAGGACACTTTTCAATACATTCCAAACATGGTAGGTTTCTCTGCATGAGTCGTCTTGTGATATCTTTTTGGTTTGCTGAGCATTTTTAATAATGGATAAAATGCAATTTGAAAGTCTGTGTTGAGAATTTCTTAGTATTTTCACAAAAGACCTTTTAGTTGTTGAGAATTTCCTAGTATTTTTATTTAGAAGAGACCTTCTTGGTATTTCGACAAGGCCTAACGGTAGTTTTAAGATTCCAGGGACAAGTATCCCTAAATGAAGCAGAGTCGGTTTCGAACTGCTGAACAGTAAGCACCTTTTTGTTC
>NW_022171672.1:0-390 GCF_008802855.1 Photinus pyralis
AAGAATAACTTGCCACATAAACTTCTGTCTTATTGTTTTTTTGGACCTTTTTAATACAAATTCGTTTTTTGTCGGAAATACCTTGTAGCTTTTTGTATATGGTTTCAAGTTGCTTAATGTTGTAGAGTTTCCAATCTTTCCCTAAGCATTTTACTTTTCCTACTTCAGAGTAAAGGCTGATATAGGCCCGTATGAATAAAAGTAAGCAAATGCTTATACTTGCAAAATTCAAAGTAAATACTCGTAACTGCCCCTCCATACTGGTCTGTTTATCATGGTTTAGCAGCGCTGCACTACGTCCTGTCCTTCTGCTAGAAGCGCTGCTAAGTCGCCCAGTGCGAAGGAGCACTTACGAGTATTTACTTTGAATTTTGCAAGTATAAGCATTTG
>NW_022171673.1:0-11354 GCF_008802855.1 Photinus pyralis
TGCCCCAAACCAAGGTAAAAGTTAAAACTTGTCTTGTGGTGCTGGCCCTCCTTTCGATTGCTGCAATTATGAAAGAGTGCACAGAGAAATCAAAACTATGTTGCATTTCTGGGTTCAGAGAAACCTGTAAGTGCCAAACCGGTTAGCCAATGTATAGATACGGGATTGATACCTATTACATACGATAACGTGATGTTTGTTGCATTACGGAAGCAGGTCGTCGCTAAAGTACCTATTCTACCCTTACGGGCAAGTTCCATTTTATTATCATATCATATCGAGGGTTGAAAAAAAACAAAATTATTTTATATAAGGGATTAACTAGAACGTCCATATGCTGGTAATCGTATGTAGAAGTGTATAGGAAAAACAAAATCAAGATTAGGTATTTATTTAGATCTGAAAAAATAAATACAGATTGAAGCGTGACATTATTAAAGCGGTTAGCTACTTACATAAAAATCCAAAAAATATTCGCTAGGTATATTTTCATATTTTTGTATACCCCTTCCTCCACTTTTTCTGTTGAGGGGATTACCCCCAAACCGCGAATTATCGCTACATTCTCTTATATTGTAGAAAATTAACATATGGCATGATTCATGTAAAGTACTTACTGATTTATATTTGTCCATCATTCGTTTGCGGAGTTCTATAAAAATATACGGTTAAAAGTATAATATACGGATATATTTACCTCTTTTCCTTTACCCTTTTCGTCTACTTATTTCCGCAAACAACTTCAATTTCTTGATCTGAAATTGCAACTATTAAATTTTGGATTAAATAGAGAAAAAAAACGATTTTACCTACTAGCCGTGGTCACGTAGGCGTATTCAATGAGGCTAGTAGACATAAGCGTTGTCTAACCTTTTGTGCTTTCTGCTATCCTTTAGACTGCTCGGGCGCCAATTTGTAAGGTCCTAGCAGGTTATCAGGCTACACTTAGCCTCGATCTTAACTTACGGACCTATAAAACCTCCCTTCTACGCCATTCCTGTTCTTCACGACAATCGGTGGATGTTGGGTTGCCTACTTTCCTGAAAGAAAGGAGCTACATCCTTGCGGTAGCTAAAGTCGAAGATCCAGGTCGACAAACTAGGCAAATGACAAATGCCGGGTATAATACCAGTAATATTATGATTATAAGTATACGCTGCAAATAAAAGATTCAATTTCTTCAAAAACCGATTCATCTAGATTGTCATTGGCCCCAAGGGTAACTGACGCCTGAAGTGTATATGGTGAAGCTGATAGAAACTTCGCAAAAGCTAATTTTTGATTTTTACCACCCAACTGTGGTAGTGGCGGAAGCGGCAGAGAGGATTCGGACTGCGTTGTGGGTGCAATACTATAAAAAGTATATTACAAAAATTAGTAATGCATGTAGCAAGAGAACAACAAACTAAAAAGCTATTAATTAAATGTACTTACTCTTCATATTGAATTCTTCCTCTATGTCACTATCTGCAATCGAAGTAACAGGGGTTGGTGACCTTTCTGCTGTAGGTTGAGATACGGGCCGCACGAATAGGTTATGTGAAAGTGGAGCTGTTCCAGGTTCTTGCTCGGTGGCTCCATAACGCTGTCACCACTCTCTGATTATAGAAACCCAAGGAAAATCAGATTATCGAAAAAAAGTGAAATATGACACCTGGCCTTGGAAACGTTTTTCATTATGTTTATTTTCAATGGACCTTATCCGCTTTGTACGTAAATCAGAGATCTCCGTCTTCACGCTCATCTGTAAAAAATCCGTTGGGGATTTCTATCTCCAAACCTGCTTCTCGATCACTTAAGTCTATCACCACAGTCTGCCGATCGAAGATGTCTTCATCTTCGGGATCTGAAGCTGTTGTCCATTGTCCATATTTACAATTACTCGTATTTCGATGTACATTTATTGAAGTTGAATGTTGATTGGTATGTGGGCATGTCTTGCAATGAACCAGAGCAGGGGCACAGTTGCTCAGATTAATTGAATAAAGTTGGTCAGCGAAGAACCATTACCTATTTATTTAACCTTCCCGACAAAAATCGCAACATGGTAAATATTTTGTTTCTACTTATAGATCGTATCTAGGCATCAGAAACGGCAATTGAATGTGGTTGTTCGCCGACATGACATTGTAGAACTGTGCTTATGATAATACGTTCAAAAACTTATATAGTCGGTAGCTACATACTGTCATTATACCAGGAACATTATTTAAAGGCAATGGTATTCATTGACCTTGGATGACCTTGAAAAAGTAATTTGAGCAAAAAGTCTTCAAAGGAATTCACCCCGATTTCGAATATGCTTCGCCCTTTTATATGCATCCTGAAAATAATAGTGTGATCTTGTTTTAAACTGGAAATAATCATCACTTACCATCAGGAGAAGCAGCTAAATAACTCCTTCCTCTTACCATGCTCTCACTATTATTCCAGTACTTAATTGCTCCGCTATTTTTTTATTACAGCGGATAATATTAATATTTGTTTCATTAAATTATGGCACGGCGTTGTCGGGAGTCTTGTGACCACTTGACTAAAAATTGACGCCGTTAATCGGTGTTTTCGACGATTTACATACAAATTGGCTCAACGGTTCATTGGCAATTAATTCCGAGATATCTTTTCCGGTAATCTATAATGTAGATATCCCATTTTATACGGTATTCATGTAACCTTTTGAATCAAATTCTTCTTCGGTTAGTTCTCTTTCCTCAGCATTTGGTCCATAATCAAAATTACGCTGCTTGGTTGCAACCAATAAATATTTCTTGTACGAGGTGGTGTTTTTATTCTCTCTGTGTCGTTTTCATTTCTCTGAATCGTTTTTGATATACCATATACTCCTTGATTTTGTAACCAGGGTTTTCTCCAACCACATTTCACCAAGGACTGCCAGGATGTCCCTCTATCATATCTCAATCCACTACGTGTGACCGAGTTTCAAAAGCTATTCGCTGTGTTATTAGTTTTATTACTAAATGAGCTTAGGTAAGTGGCAACATTATTTTACAACTTTTACTGTGCCGTACAGTGTGTGTTCACTGTTACGTAAGGAATTTGACAAATTCTTATCAATCTTGCCTACGTCTTCACAATAAATTTCTCTGCAGTTCCTATGGCATTTGAAGACGTGCTATGGACAGTTGAAGATGTTAGCGATAAGATTTCCTACGTTCTGGCACAATGTAAATCTCCATAAGCGCAATGTATTTCTTATGGGAGATTTCAGTGACAAAAACTCACTTTTTGGATCGGTCTTGATTGCGGTGTTTACACATTCAGATGTGTGTTTAGGGGTTGCAGGTGTGTTTAGGGGTTAGTAGATGTATGGGGGGTGGTTGTTGATGAGGGTAGTAAGAAAAATAAATTTTGAGATGTCTTAGTAAGACGAGATGGGTCTGCGGTGTTTTTTTTTTTGTGGGGTTGTAGATTGTGTTTGGGGGTGGTTGCAGATGTGTTTAGTGGGTAGTAGATATGAGGGCGCGAGTGTATAACCTTGCGGTTTTCCTGTTATTCAGCATTCGACATTATTTTAAATTTAGTCGTTTGCGGTTGCGGTTTCCTGTTATTCTTTGAGGTGTCCTGTTATTTAGTAAATTCATTTCTTGTTATTTCGATAGAGAGCGACCTTGCGGTTTTCCTGTTATTCAGCAGTCGAGATTGTTGACATGAACTGATGTTATATATATATATAGTTATTAGAAATTGCATGGAAACCAGTCGAGTTCTACTTATCAACAAACTACGACACAATTAAATTTGTAAAACCAATAGCGGTTGTTGTTGTTATTATTGAAATCCAATCAGGTATGTTTTATTCCAATTATGACAATATCATGATAAACAAATTGTAAATTTCCTATAAACAATTTCTCTATATATTGCAGAATCGTCGTCGTCGTCGTTGCTTCTCCTTCCTATTCCTATATACAATTCTGTATATTGGAGATGCAGATTCGTCTGGAAAAAGAATTATATTACATTTACAACTAAGACACGCTAAAGAGAATTACAATTGTAAATAATTTTCAACAACAAGCACAAAACAACAACTTACGGTCCTACTCTGCAGTAGGCAACACCACTTCCTTCGGGCAAACTGTTCGTAAACACCCATATAAAATAATCCCCGAAGAAAGGTTCCATGTATAGGAGTAGATCTCTGTGCTCATTATAGTGGAGATTGTGAGCACACGGGCACAATAAAATATACCCCTGCAAAATTATAAATTATTATCAATTTTCAAAAGCATAATATAGTTTTCTTACCTCAGGCACAAATTGATGCACCTGCAGATGCAACCACTGGCATTTTGTCAAGTTTAGTGCCATTGTATGTAAGCACGACTTTTATAATTAACATTAGAAATTGTCTTTTATAGGAGAAAATCGCGGATGCATACATCCCTTATTGATAAAAAGGATTAATAATCCGCAATAATGTAATCACATACTTGCATACTATACTATACACGAAATCACTCATCTCTAGATAAGAAATACATTGCACTTATGAAGATTTTCACAACTTTGTACACAAAATCTCATCCCATAAGAAATACATTTACACTCGCGCTCTACTAAAATAACAGAAACTAAAATTAGAAATCGCGCGCTGACCAATTTTTTCTTACTACCCCTTAACACACACAACCACCCTCATATCTACTACCCACTAAACACATCTGCAACCACTCCCAAACACAATCTACAACCCCACAAAAAAAAAAACACCGCAGACCCGTCTGTATATACAGTGTGTCCCAGATCGCGTGGGATTGCATGGGTAACTTTGTTATTATTAAAGATAGAGAATTGGTTAAATGGGCAATGTTTTGCAGTTTTGGATGCTTATTTAAAATTTCCTTATGGAAATTCAAAATGTCGCATAGGTTCGACGTAAATTCAAAAAAAATAAAATTGGTCATTTCCTTGAATGTCTTATATCATCGAAAGTATAAGAGATATAAAAAAAGTTTTATATAAAAGTGACTGTCTTTGATACGCTTAATTTAGAATTGATGTCAAAAAAAATTTAAGATGGCCACTTTTGAGGAACATTTACCAACTTCCTAAAGTTAAATGGGCGCCATATTGGATTTTTAGATTACTTGATAGATTTTTAAATTCTCTTGAGCTATTATAACATAAGATTGAAAATAAAATACCAGTTATATTAACGGTTTTTAAGAACGACCATATATCATAATACGGTTGGTAATTAATTTAATTATTCAAAATAATAGTCGCAAACATCAATATATATATATATCTATTATTGATATAAGTCGAGATCCGGATAATAGTAGGATAACCTGAGATCCCCCTTTAAAGTTAAAAATATTCGTGTATAATGGGTTGCCAATTACATGAAATATGTTCTTCTATCATTACCCCTATAGAGGGGAAAGAAATTCATACAATTAAAATTATCCATATAAAAAGCAGTTAGGATGAGATCAAAAAATAAATACACTTAAGTAGAGATCATATAGTGTATAAAATGACATTGGTGTATTAAGTAGAGATCATGCGGTGTTGTCAAATGTACTTGTTCTAAAAATAGATTTCGTTATCTTTTGCGAATTCTTAACAAGTTGTTAGCCTTCATGTGGGATTCCTTCGCGTATTCTTTCTTCGATAAAGCGTTAATATTATTTGGCACCCGGGGCTTGAAAATATTATAACATTTAATTAAATAATACCTAGTGTAATAGGTACTCTATTTTACATCGATGATAAATTAAAACGATTACCTATTTATTGAAGGAAAGAGTTCCCGTTGGAAATGATTTTTTTATTTTTCTAACAGCTGATAGTGGTTCATAAGTCTACATCTTTGAATTAAAGGACCCAATTCAAACTCACTTTCAAAGTACAATTGCCATTATAATTAATGTAATAAATTTTTGCCATTAACTGAAATGCTTCAAAATTGATTATGCATAAGTATTCATCCTACAATCATGAATAAACACCAAACCCAAAGAAATCATTATCAAATTGCTTTCTTATCTCTTTTCCAGTACCGTATGGCGCATGGTTGGTAAAAAGCAATCATAAGAACTCTAAAGTTATTTGCTTATGATTACATGTAAACCATTAGGTTGTTCAGTATTTCGTAAAGAAATCTGTGAAAAGTTCATTTTTGAAGAAAGATGCCTTGGTTAGTCAAACTGGTTCAAACCATGGAGGTGACCATTTTGGTTCAAAACATCTAATTCATCCTCCAATCATGTATAAACACCAAACCCAATCAAATTGCTTTCTTATCTCTCGTCCAGTACCGTATGGTGCATGGTTGGTAAAAAGCAATCACAAGGACTCTAAAGTTATTTGCTTATGATTACATGTAAACCATTAGGTTGTTCAGTATTTCGTAAAGAAATCTGTGAAAAGTTCATTTTTGAAGAAAGATGCCTTGGTTAGTCAAACTGGTTCAAACCATGGAGGTGGCCATTTTGGTTCAAAAACATCTAATTCATCCTCCAATCATGTATAAACACCAAACCCAAAGAAATCATTATTAAATTGCTTTCTTATCTCTCGTCCAGTACCGTATGGTGCCTGGTTGGTAAAAAGCAATCACAAGGACTCTAAAGTTATTTGCTTATGATTACATGTAAACCATTAGGTTGTTCAGTATTTCGTAAAGAAATCTGTGAAAAGTTCATTATTGAAGAAAGATGCCTTGGTTAGTCAAATTGGTTCAAACCATGGAGGTGGCCATTTTGTTTCAAAAATATCTAATTCATCCTCCAATCATGTATAAACACCAAACCCAATCAAATTGCTTTCTTATCTCTCGTCCAGTACCGTATGGTGCATGGTTGGTAAAAAGCAATCACAAGAACTCTAAAGTTATTTGCTTATGATACATGTAAACCATTAGGTTGTTCAGTATTTCGTAAAGAAATCTGTAAAAAGTTCATTTTTGAAGAAAGATGCCTTGGTTAGTCAAACTGGTTCAAACCATGGAGGTGGCCATTTTGTTTCAAAAATATCTAATTCATCCTCCAATCATGTATAAACACCAAACCCAATCAAATTGCTTTCTTATCTCTCGTCCAGTACCGTATGGTGCATGGTTGGTAAAAAGCAATCACAAGAACTCTAAAGTTATTTGCTTATGATTACATGTAAACCATTAGGTTGTTCAGTATTTCGTAAAGAAATCTGTAAAAAGTTCATTTTTGAAGAAAGATGCCTTGGTTAGTCAAACTGGTTCAAACCATGGAGGTGGCCATTTTGGTTCAAAAACATCTAATTCATCCTCCAATCATGTATAAACACCAAACCCAAAGAAATCATTATCAAATTGCTTTCTTATCTCTCGTCCAGTACCGTATGGTGCATGGTTGGTAAAAAGCAATCACAAGAACTCTAAAGTTATTTGCTTATGATTACATGTAAACCATTAGGTTGTTCAGTATTTCGTAAAGAAATCTGCAAAAAGTTCATTTTTGAAGAAAGATGCCTTGGTTAGTCAAACTGGTTCAAACCATGGAGGTGGCCATTTTGGTTCAAAAACATCTAATTCATCCTCCAATCATGTATAAACACCAAACCCAAAGAAATCATTATCAAATTGCTTTCTTATCTCTTTTCCAGTACCGTATGGCGCATGGTTGGTAAAAAGCAATCACAAGAACTCTAAAGTTATTTGCTTATGATTACATGTAAACCATTAGGTTGTTCAGTATTTCGTAACGAAATCTGCAAAAAGTTCATTTTTGAAGAAAGATGCCTTGGTTAGTCAAACTGGTTCAAACCATGGAGGTGACCATTTTGGTTCAAAAACATCTAATTCATCCTCCAATCATGTATAAACACCAAACCCAATCAAATTGCTTTCTTATCTCTCGTCCAGTACCGTATGGTGCATGGTTGGTAAAAAGCAATCACAAGAACTCTAAAGTTATTTGCTTATGATTACATGTAAACCATTAGGTTGTTCAGTATTTCGTAAAGAAATCTGTAAAAAGTTCATTTTTGAAGAAAGATGCCTTGGTTAGTCAAACTGGTTCAAACCATGGAGGTGGCCATTTTGGTTCAAAAACATCTAATTCATCCTCCAATCATGTATAAACACCAAACCCAAAGAAATTATTATCAAATTACTTTCTTATCTCTCTTCCAGTATCGTATGGTGCCTGGTTGGGAAAAAGCAATCACAAGAACTCTAAAGTTATTTGCTTATGATTATATGTAAACCATTAGGTTGTTCAGTATTTCGTAACGAAATCTGCAAAAAGTTCATTTTTTAAGAGAGATGCCTTGGTTAGTCAAATTGGTTCAAACCATGGTGGTGGCCATTTTGGTTCAAAAACATCTAATTCATACTCCAATCATGTATAAACACCAAACCCAAAGAAATTATTATCAAATTGCTTTCTTATCTCTCTTCCAGTATCGTATGGTGCCTGGTAGGGAAAAAGCAATCACAAGAACTCTAAAGTTATTTGCTTATGATTATATGTAAACCATTAGGTTGTTCAGTATTTCATAACGAAATCTGTAAAAAGTTCATTTTTGAAGAAAGATGCTTTGGTTAGTCAAATTGGTTCAAATCATGGAGGTGGCCATTTTGGTTCAAAAACATCTAATTCATCCTACAATCATGTATAGACACCAAACCCACAGAAATCATTATCAAATTGCTTTCTTATCTCTCTTCCAGTACCGTATGCTGCCTGGTTGGTAAAAAGCAATCACAAGAACCCTAAAGTTATTTGCTTATGATTACATGTAAACCATTAGGTTGTTCAGTATTTCGTAACGAAATCTGCAAAAAGTTCATTTTTTAAGACAGATGCCTGGGTTAGTCAAATTGGTTCAAATCATGGAGGTGACAATTTCGGTTCAAAAATATCGAACTTATCCGGCAATCATGTGTAAACACCAAACCCAAAGAAATCAGGATAAAACCAAAGCGTACCGCGTTAGGACCCAACTTGGACAAAACGTACCGCGTTTCGCCGTGGTCCAATCAGAACGGCCAATTTTTGCCGTATGGTTAATACGTGGTACGTTCTGCCTAAATGTGTACGGTACCTAATTGGTAAAATCAATCATAAACAATTTACCAAATTCTCTTTTTAGACAGCGCTGTAATATTAATCTGTGGTTCTTTTCCCGATGATCTTGGTATAGAAATAACGTTTTTGACATCTTTTGATCAAAATACAAGTGGTCATTGAAAGTGTGCCAAATTCCCTTATTGGGCACCGTGGTAGGTGTGTTCCTAGCTTATAGTTACGATACCCTTACAATCCATTATGACCCTCTTATTTTAATTATTAATTTAATCTGCTTACTAAAATATAATAAACGTTATTCTACATTTCTCCTCAATCCACCAGTTTAATCTCTTTAATACAAATCCGCCCTTATAACGTAACGTGGATTAGGAATAATACATACAAGGTAGCAGATAACAAATTATTTACGTTAAAGCGCACATAGTACATCTACCTCTTTCATTATTTGCTATCGCACTTTAAAGTGAGAGTACCGCTTTACAATGTTGCCGTTTATTTGGATCTCACATTATTTAAAATATAACGTATTGTATATAACGTAAGGAGCGCCCCCTAAGATGATCATTCAAGAACTACGCGTGTATAAATTTTGACAAAAACCTAAAAGTTGAGATCCGGGCGAAAATTGAAATTTAGCTTCCTGTATGATCGACCGAGCTAATAGACTCGATATACACAGTAAAAAAGGCGAGATCCGAAAACGGATCTCGGGTTTACCAAATGGATCTCACCTTATCTGCAATATATGTAAAAATGATCTCACCTTAGCGCTTTTTAAATCTATATATATATATATATATATATATATATATATATGCTTCCCTTTGGAGGCATCCGAAGTGGCAGGGGCAGCTTTGCCTTAGGCAAGGAGGATGGAGCTGCTTCAGCGAGTAAGGAGCTAGTCGCTCGACAAGCCCTTACCAAGTCGGTTACCACCGAGGCAGGTGGGTCGAACCGGGCCCTCTTTAAGGGGGAACGATGAAGGCCCAGGACCTGACCGGTTGCGTTCACGACTGCGAGAAAATCCGCAGAAGTGACGCGTGCCGAAACTCCCGGACACATAGTGTCCGCGAGTTTCAGGATATCGTTGCATTGAGATAATGTTATCTCATGTGCAACGGTTTGCCGGGAACTCGGTGCCGTCTGTTGACCAGAAGGAGAGGGAACTATTTCCTCTTCTCCCTGAGATCCAGGCGACAATGAACGCGGTGGCTCTTTGTGGGTCTCTCCGTTCATATTGACGAAAAACGTTTGGTTTTATATTGTTGTGAGACCTAACCTTCACTTCTAGGAATCCCACGATTTACCTCTAGCTAGCTCAGTTATAATTAAAAAAAACCAAATTTTCACACGCATCTCAAGGTCCAGCTGGATTCTGCCACCCTACAGCATTCCAACAATGACATGAATTGGTGGCTTAACCAAGTCCTTAAATTCCAATACGAAACTTTACCCCCAGATTTGAATAAACTTGAAACAAAGTAAGAGACGCCGACAATTACCTCTCTTTGACTCTAATAAACAAAACCTGGATTGCAATAACTGGTTTAATTTCAGGCAAAAAATTGCGTAAATTTCTGTTTTACAAATTGTTACAATTTTAAACAGATAAATGACACAAAAAAAACACAAATTACTCAAACATTACAAACATGACAAAACAAAAAAAACAAACCACTAACTACTACTTACTTTTAAATTTGTCCGAGTAACGTACTCTGATACAAAGAGGTATCCGTACACGATAACAACACAAAATTTTCACACAAACCAAACACTCAAACACCGACGTCTTCTCTCTTCGGGCACCCAAAATTATTTTCAAACTTCCGTGCTTCCGCAAAAAAAAAAAGGACGGCGACAAACTTCTTAAACTTTTCAAAATTCTTCTTAACGGCAAACAAAATTCTGATTAACACTGGATCCACTACGCAGGAAACTTCCACAAAATTCAAAATAACGTAACCGAAGAACCGCCGGTTGGCTTTGTAACGACTAAAAAGCCCCGCTCTCTTCAAAAATTTGCTATTTAAGCAAAAAAAACCCTTCTCCTTTCTTCAACATCCCGCCAGCCAATCACGCGAAGCGTTGATTTTTAAACTTCTTGCTAAACGATACGTACGCCCGGCAATTCTGCGAAAACAACCTTATCTCTACTTCGCGCTACACCTCGTTAACGGCAAATAAAATTTAACAAGAAATTTACCTCGAAAAATTCTAAGAATAAAATAAAAATGAACACTTCTAAGAAATTGAACCAAAACTATAACATGAAATTTACGCAATCCTGTGTTGTCTCAAATTATTAATAAC
>NW_022171674.1:0-33292 GCF_008802855.1 Photinus pyralis
TCTCACTGTCATTACTGTTCAAGAGAGAAGCCAACTTCTCTTATGAGTGAGTACGAGCTATATGAAACGCTACCGGAGAACAAGGACGCCTGTTAGAAAAGCGTACCCCGGATCTCGAATTAAAAAATTGCCGACGAGACTTACATCCCCGAAATCCTCAAATTGATGACTTGCAACGTATACTAATCCGTAGGTTACCTATAATTGGATGAATAGCAGGTGTGGGAACTTTATCGGTCAGCCCTACCCTTAGTTATAAGGGAAAATGTACACTGAAAATTCGATTCCACTCCGGCAAAATCTACGCAACTTTTTCAACTTTGACGCTTCACCTTACTTCGAGGATGTCATCTAGGCATCCGGCAAAAAGGCATTCTTATGTAGAATTTTCCGGCCTTTCCGATGAGCCGTCGCAAAAAATTCTACGACATTTAGGAAAGGCGCTAGAGCCCTATTTTGTGGTCAAAACATGAAACCCGGAATCGAGTTTTCAGTGCCCTTTCTTTTACTCGAAAAATTCTGAAAAAATTACATGTTACTCGTTGAATTATTTCGGGAAAAAGTAGCAGGGTGAGTTTTCCAAAAAGAAGCGCATTTGGGCTCTATCCTAAAAAATCGTAAAAAAAAGGCGATTTTGTCAAGCTCTCGGAAATGAACGAAATGACGTTCTTATACAAAATAGGGCGCGAGGAATTCAAATAAAGCATTATTTCTTACCTGGGAGACGTTTTTTAGCAGTCATAGGGAATAAAAAGGGCGAATTTCTTCATTATTTGAGGTTACCGTCAAGATAACCTTCAAAAATTCAAATTAGCGGGCGATAAAGGAAGTACATCGATTGCAAGGGTTACATCGAATACCGCTAGATCGAAAGTTTACGTAGACTTAAAAACAGGGTTATGTTTTTTATTTTTAAAGTTTATTTGCAAAATTTAGAGAAGGTGAAAGAAAAAGAAACAGATGAAGAGAATGAAAACAGAAGTGAAAATGAAAACAGAAGTGTAATGAATGGTTAGTTGAATGGTTAGTGGAGGCTGCGGAATAGGTGTTCAATGGTAACGAAGCAAAAGTGTTGTTGATTAATTTGTTTGAAGAGTTTGACGAAAGCTTTTTTTTTAAGGTATTTTTGAATGATGGGGGCAATGAAATCAGGGGAAACAGCAGGGAAGAGGACATTGGCGATGCGGAGTGATAAATGTTTACTGCAACCTACCTTCGTGAAATGAGAATGAGACATGCGTGATCGAAATTTAAGAGAATGTGCAAGTGCGTAGATAGGAGAAATGTGGAGAAGAGTGCCATTATATAAATCATCAAATTGAACTTTTTGTAGTTGAAGACGTAAATTTTCTATAGACTCCTTCGTGGGATGGGAACGGTACTTCATTGCAAAGTAGATCTTCAACAAGCACTTTCGCTTCTTCAAGCAACTTTTGTCCCATCCTTTTTCTTGCAAGAACTTTGATATTTTCTTCAACTTGTCGATCTCGTTGAACAAATTGGCAAATGTAAAATGCATACTGAAATGTAATTTATTGTAACATCTTATTTATAACATTGATGAAAATTGTACCTAATTATTTTAAAACAATCTAGGTAATAGATTAACAAAATTCTATACTTAAATGACTTATTTTTAGAATATAAAAAAAATGCAAGTAGGCATTTTTTTGTCAATGTCAAAGTAACACGTTCTTCTGACATGTAACTAATTACTGTAAAACAAAATTCTATAATAAATTCTGTCAAGCATCATTAATTAGTTCTCTTGATACATCATGTCTTGCGATCCTGAAGAGATAGTCGTACTGTGTGATCCTCCTGAGGAAGGAAGTGAAGGTGATGCTGAGGTTGACGTAGAACTTCAAAGGAGAGCAGTACAACACTTCAAAACTGTAAAATTTCGTATCTTTATATTTTATAAAACGTACATTTAATAATTACACAGGCATTCCGAGCGAGATGTAGGAAAGTTGCGGCTAACGAGATGTACCACAGGCTTCGTCGAAAGTGCAAATACAATCCCCGGGAATACAAATCGAGGCGGGCCTACGACCGGGTGATGAATCAGAAGGGTACCATTTATAGACGGAAGTTGATTGCCACCGGCAAGTTAAGTGATACCCTGAAGATGAACGCTGCGGAACGGTTGTTTGCCCTGCTTCCGGGGTACTTGCAGTGGGCGAAGATCAGGGTACTGGAGGACTGGAGGGAGAGAAATCGGAAGGCGAAGGACCGGTTGTACCAGTTGGTAAGCTCACATAATCACATCACCGTTCAATGCATGAATCAATTAAATTTTAGCAAAAACGACGACGAGAATTTGTTGAGCGGGCGTTGCGTTCGAGGGACACGGACCGCTTAATTATATGTTTCCTCAAAAGACCTCTTGTGCTGCAGAAAATATTCGCCGAAGGCGAAGATTTTCGACCGGCGATAAAGTTTCTTTTGGGGCAACGTATCACTAATTATGTGGTCCGGTTGGTGGAGGTGTTGCGGGAGAGTTCCACATTCCAAACGAGGGCTGAGGAATTCTTGCAGAAGGGGCGCCGGATGCCCAGTTTCGTACCGACCTTCGAAGCTGTGCATCGGGATAGTCCCTTTGTCGATGCGAGACATCCTCGGCTTCCGTTGATGTACCGTAAGCAACTGAACAGACTGATGTCTTCCAAGAAGGTGGTGGAGGCAATGGTCTGTGCAGTTCGGTGCAAGTGGAACTATCCTAAAATATTTCCACCCTCTATGACTGAGTAAGTACAACACCATAACTTACTTCATTATAACGAGGCCACTATTTTCAGGTAATTTGATTTCGTTGTGGCTCTTCTCTTCCTTCCTTTGTCTTAAATAATCGGTTTTTTACTTGCTGATTTGGTACATCCGCCTGGCAGCTGACAGATCTATAAATAGTCCATTTGTTATAAAAATACCTTAGAGAAGGAAAGATAAAGGAGGGGTAAGGGTACTCTTAAAATGTAAACAGCTGACGCCCTGAGGTACACTATATTGTCCACGAGTAAAATACATGCGGAGTTTATGCTTATGCAACTTAAAGTACAGGGAACGCTGCTGTAAACGCCCCGATCGGTTGTTCGATATTTCGTAATGAAATTTGCAAAAAGAATACGCTGCAGTGTAGTTTAAGTTGCTTATATAAACAATCAAAAGATCCCACTCCAAAGTTTGCCTATGAAATTAGATGCATTACCGAAGATCGGAAGTTTGACGTTTGTGAATGTCAAATCATAAGGTGTTTTATGAGTGAAATAGGTTATTGTCATATAGGTTAGTCGTACGGGAAATAATTTTTTAAAAAAAAGGAAGTGTTTTTATTGTGGGAGGCTGTCGATGATTTTTCTTAACGTTTCTCGTTGTTTTTTGCCGGGTTTTACAAAAGACGGTATCGGTTCTGCGCGATTAAATACTTTCACAAAGTGTTCGGCAATTTTGAATCTCCCCCTGCCCTTTAGCTCCACAATGTAATTTATGTGGCGAGTTACTCTGACCACGTCCACACCCTCGCCCAGCCAATAGCCCATGAATTTGGCTTTCGCCCAAACCAAGTCCCCTACATTTATGGGCGGTGGAACGGTGGCCAGAGGATTGACAGGGTCGGTAGCTGATGGTGAGGGCGAAGATGATGAGGAGGAAGATGAGGGCGGAGAGTGTCGGATCGGCGACGGCGATGCGGGGTTCGTCACGATGTCGTCCCACCCGGCTTGTGCGCCCGCGTTTGATGGACCAGCAACAGCTGCATCGATCGCTGCCCGTTTGTTCATCTGCCTTGAACGTGGCCTACTTCCGTCCGCACAGCGATGGACCTCAATAGCGACCGATGTAGGTGCAGGTAAGACCGTGGGCTCCACCGCTGTGTTTTGACTTTCATTTTCCATGTTCAATGCAGATGAAGGACCGACAACATCATCAATCACCGCCGTTGCTGTGTCCTCAACACCTGCCGTCGACACATCCGTCGAGGACGACTCCTGGGACGACCTTTCTCGCATCGCTTTTCTCCCCCTTTTTTGCCTTTGTGGCCTTTTTTGGTACACTTTTGGCTTTATCTCGTACCAAAAAGGGGGAAAAAGTCGGAGCGCTTGCCCCAGCAACTCTTTTGCCTCTTCTTCGGAGCCGGCTTCGGCCACAAAATCGTTTACTTCGCTTTTCTGCAGCAATGTTTTCAATATTTCGACTGCTTCTGTTGGAGGGGGGGCACTTAATTCAAAAATCGCTTGAATTATGTATTCCATTTTAGATTTGCTGTACCCGCCTTTAGCCGTTCGCTGTTTAACTCCCTCCAACGCAGCCGAGTGGTCCAGTAAATGTGCAAGGGCCGCAACAGGGGATAGGGAAATGACGTTTTTAGTTTTTAGATCGTCGAAATTGTGTCGTATAAATTCTTCTAATTTGACCTTCGTATCCCTTGTTGCGTAACCCTTGTAAAATTCTTTGCATATCTGGTTGATATTAATTTCGGCCGCTGTTTCATACTGCCGTATTATGTTTTTCAAAATTTGTAGCCGCACCGGTCTGAAGAAGAGGCTCTAAAATAAAGTAACGATTTGTATTTGTCTGTTTGTCTGTATGTCGTTCGTTTTGTACAATTAATTATAACAGGCGATCCGACAGGTCGCCTTTGGAATTTTTCTTTAATTTTAATTTGAACTTCCAAAGGCCACTCGATGGACGTTATAGATATTATAGTTTGTATAGTTACTTACATTAATTGCTTCCATGCTTCCTAAAATAATGATGTATATTTAATTAATTAAATTAAATGTAAAAATTAAATAAAAATTAAAGTTTTGAAAAATGTAATAAAAAAAAAATAAAAGTTTCGTAGAATAATATAGCTGATATAAACGTGTACTCAAAGAGATTTGGAAAGGAATGAAAACATAAGGTGAAATATTTGCATATTTGATATCAGTTGTTTGTCAATCGAACCAAATTTTAATTTTGATGGATTATCTGAACTTATCCCAGAGAAGGAGCGCGTAATTTTTGAAGGGGACCCGGTTGATAAATAACCGAACGAGGGAGTTTTAAAGGGGGTCATGTCAAAAATTTTGAGTTTTTTTTGAATTTTGAGTGCCTAAATGGCCTCGTGGCCCAAAAGTAAGGCCGAATTTGGATTCAGAGCACCCCTATTACTAATACATATAAACCAAAAAAAATTTCAAGTCGATATCTCGATAAATAAAAAAGTTGCATTTTTTGACTTTTTCCTACGTCCCGGCATAGAAAAAAGTGAAAGTCCGGTAGGCTCCGAAATGGACAATTTTTCGTAATTTTCGTCGTAAATTTCGATGTTTGGTCAACCTCTCGGAATCGAACGAAAACTTGTTCTTAGACTAAATCGGGTGCGAGGAATCCAAATTTGACATTTATTTTGACCTGCGAGGCCATTTAGGCACTCAAAACTAAAAAAAAACTCAAAATTTTTGACATGACCCCCTTTAAAACTCCCTCGTTCGGTTATTTATCAACCGATCGAGCTCGTTGAGGGCTCGTTGGAAAGCTAAAGGATCAGAGAATCCACCACAAAAATTTGAGCCCGGTGGGTCGAAGGGTTACGTCACAGCAGCGGACCAAAGTTAGGGTGGATTTTCTCCGGAACCGGATGTCCGATCTTAGCGAAATTTTATTGCCTAGCGTTTTGTATGATTTGCCACTATTCCTCAGACGTTTAGCACGGTTTCGCTTCCATTCAGATGGTACCGCCCTTCTTTTTCTTGTTCTTTTTTTTCTAAATTGCACTCTGCAGGGTCACAATTTTCAACTCCATCATTATTTGATGCATCTCCTGACGTTGAACTTGACAAATGCGAATCACCAGAATAATTTGGGTCATGGACTACATTAATTTCCAGTGCGCGATCTAACACTTCTGCAGCTGCAAAGTCCGCGTCAGTAAAAACATAGCGAACTGGAGGCCACAGACCTGTCTTTCGGAAACTGTTAATAGCCACTTCCACCGTTGCAGCACTAGGAAATGCTATTCCCACCAGAGAACTGATTGCATCTACGTTTAACGCCCTACCAGGGAACTGGTGCCACCTTGTAGTTATAGCTGCCGAAAAATAGGTGTTAAGAGGTTTAAAAAATCCGACATCTAAAGGTTGCATTTGTGAGTACAGTGACTCGGAAAAGAAAGCATTATGACTCAATTGCTTCAATTGCTTGTAAACGTTGGGTATGGCTGCTATGTCCGTCCAATACTAACAAAACCTTTTTTTCCTTAGATGGTTTTATATGATGAATGAAACGCTTAGCCAATAGTGGAAGACATCGGCATCCATCCAGCCTTTATCCGGACACCTAAATATCGCCCAGGAAGAGCACCATACACCAAGCTTTCTTTCATTCTTTTCCTAGCAAATATAAGCATTGGAGAAATGAACACTCCGCTAGCACTCATCGCATACATTCCTGTAACATTTTGACCTCTTTCGCAGGATGTTATGGCACCCACCTTGCCTCTTTGAGCGGTTACTTTTTGTGGTTTTTGAACTACAGTGTGAGACGTCTCATCTGCATTAAAGAGACGATCAGGAGTAATGTTATTGTTTTTTGTTATTTCGTTCTTCGACAACTCGAGTAATTAAATCAAATACCGAAATGTTTATAAATATTTAATAGCGGACTGTATCGTGTTACTGTTAATCGTTTGACGGAGCTTGTAAGACTGTTTTACCTAAGTAAGGGTTGGAATGTACAGTAACTTTGGGAGGGGGGAAGAGCTAAATTTAAACATACACCCCCCATTGAAAGAATACAGTTTTCAATAACAATCAATGAATGCAGTAGGAACAATACAAATGCTCATATATCTAATACATAAGAAATACAATGAACAATAATCAATACATTTGGAATACAATAAACACAAATAATCCTAACAAAGTAAATGCGTGAACATGATATAAATAAGAACAATATAACTATAAGATATATACATACAGATAAAAATACAATAAACACAATGATTCTAAGTAAGTAATTACATGAATATAATATACAAACAAGAACAATATAACTATAACATTGTAGCATTTATTTCTTCATGCTCCATGTCATTTTGGTAACATAACGTTTGGGAATGCAATATGCAAAGATCTAGCCCGTATTAATATCGAAGCGCATGAGTGTTGGGCGCTGATAAATTGGTATCTTTAAAAATGAGAGGATTGCGGTTTGTGCGTTGGCCGGAAACGTTGGACTTTTTGGGGCATCGAAACTGAGAATGAATAAAAGATATAATTCATCGAATTGTCGCCCATAGATCTGAGCCGATTTATAATTACACTTACCGTCAACTTTGAATTATATTATAAAGCATTTACATTATCTCATTGGGACCAAAAAAAACCCTCATTGAGGTAATGATTAAATCGATTATTTATTGAATAGTTAAAGCATTACATTTCTTGTGATCGAAAAAACCCTCATTGAGGGTTTTTTTAATTGGACATTTCATTTGCGAAATGTATTTAAATCTACACCACCAACTGGAAAATCTCCAAGTTACTTACATCTGTACTGTAGTGTAATCCAATTTTTTATCACGTATCGATCCATCAATCTCTTTAAGCTGCGCTTGGCACACCACACACCGAAGAGGAGGCAAGTTATCTCCAATCATCACATAGGTACTTTCAAACAATAGCTAAATTGATTTCGTTCCTCAAACTTATTCAAATTTATAAATTCAAACTACTAACCCTTCTAACCTTTAACGTTAAACCCTATCACTTACTGTTATCAGTTGTTTAAATAAATTGTGAACCTGTTTTTCAATCACTCTTTGTACGGTCTCAATCCCGTAGTTCATTTAAAAGTATTCAGGTTGAGTGGCGCCCAAAAATGCCAATTACCTACGTTCAAGAACCAAAAAGCCGCTGAGGATATCCGCTAGAGCTGCCGATGCACGTAACCAATTTCTTATCTCACAGTGCACACCTTGTGCAATAAACAAAAAGGGTTACAACATACATACAAACAGAAAAGAATACAATAAACACAATGATTCTAAGGAAGTAATTCCATAAACATGATATCAAAAAATAGGGCCAAAATTAAAAAGAATTCACCCACACAACACACTGACGTGCATTAAACGTACATTGTATGTACACATGTGGACCTTATGTACCAACATAGTACGTACGCATATACACAGAATCTGTACAATGGACGTCCATTGTAAGTCCGAATGTCAACGATATGGACCGTTTAAGTACGTACATACCGTAACGTCCTATGAACCTACATAATGTAGGTCCTATGGACATCCATTCAAGGTATAATAGTTATATGCACCATTCGTCTTACTGTATTAGATTAACAAATCAAACAGCTACGTCAAAAATAATCTCTATTCAAAATCTAAACGTCCAAGATATAAAACAATGTAACAAAAAATTCATTTCCTTTCCTTTGCTCTTTTAAGCCATTTTGAAATTGCTTTCTCAAAAATGTCTTGGGAACTGTTTTTGAATAGTAGCATCCCAGCTTCTAAAAAGAAAAATGGTATTAATGAGATCTTATTTGCACCAATTAATTACATACCTATTACAAGTTTATTTAATGTTAATTTGTTAAATGGTTTTTTGGTTCGCTTTCCCAGATAACTAAACTCACTAGCCAGTTTGTTGGTTATTAGTCTCCCTAATGTTCTGGCTACGAAACTATATTCCTCGGTACCACCTAGTCTCGACAGCTCATGAACCTACAACACACATAAATCATTAAAAAGGCGCAATCATTATAATGTACCGTTTTTTTAAACAAATCTCCGTTTGGTGCCATTTCAATCTCAAATTCGGCTAAATATTGATGTCCAGTTAAAGGAAAATCGTATTTAAGAAAGATAGAGTCTGCTTTTATTTCATGTACAGATGGTGTCAACAAAGATATTCTTTCTTCCAATTTCTGCATTCTGATATTTATGTCCATAAGAAGTGAATGTTGAATGTTTTGTTTTATTATTAACTTAATTAACATTTCTGAAATTGGCTGCAGTGTTGTCAGACCTTATGAGAATATTTAGGTTCCTAAGATGGGGAGTAAACGCAGAAATTCCATTAAATACAGCCATCAATTCTAGTGCATTGATATGAAGCGTTTGTTCATGTAGTGTCCACCATCCACGCACTTTATCTTTTCCTGCGCATGCTCCCCATCCCGTTAGTGACGCGTCAGTAAATATTTCCATTTCAAAAATGTCTTTTTTGAAATCGTTGTGAGAAGTAGAAATCTTTGACACCCACCAGACCAGATCTAAACGCAAACCAGCCCCTTGAATCTGCATTTTTGCATTAAAGTCAAAATTCGAAGTTTTTAGTGCTTTTAATTTTGCTTGTTCCAAAGATTTTGTATGACACCACCCATATTTAATTGCCGGACAAGCAGCGGTCAGTGTTCCAATAAGGCGTGCAAAATCTTTGATTTTACAGCTGGAACGACTCAAAAAGGAACTAAGTAATTTTTTTTATGTGAACTTGTTTGTCGATTGGTAATGATAAGCGCAATAAAGAAGTATCAAAGATAAACCCTAAATATTTGCACTGATTTCTAGGAACTAAGACGCTTTTTTCATAGTTTATGACAAACCCTAGAGATTCTAATACCCCCTTTCACTATTTTTGTACATCACCATGTACATTTAATCAAATTGCGTTATACGAAGCCAACGAAATTTTTTCGTGCCATCTAACTTTGTACATCACAATGTACATCATAGTCGAATGTTTTTATGTGGGTAGTATACATGCGGCAAACTGTTAACATCAGGTCGGGCAAATTTTATGCGTGGTTATGGTATTCTAACATAAACAACGTTTGACGTGACATTTTATTTTTGCAATTGCTGTTGAATTTTTGAAAAAAAAATTAGTTTTGTGATTTGTTACTGGTAAGTATGCATTGCAACGTCAAAGTTCACAACTTTTTAGAAATTTTTATATTATACTTGATGAACAAATGAAGTTTGAATTAGTATGTACATCAGGAAGGACAAACGCAGTTCAGTGGGTCTAATGTTTGTTGTTGTAAAAAAGTTACATTTTTCACAAATGAGATAAATAATTTGTAGTACTGTAAATACTCGTAGCATAATGAACTGATTTGGTTCTATCCCTTCAAATTTGGCTATACTTTGTTTTTTATCGAAGAATTTGTTTTTTTTATCGTATTTTCTTCAGATAATGTCAAATATAAGAAAAGATAAGGACCCACACAGAAAACTTACAGAAGCGGAACTTCTTTATTACCTCGAAAATGATATTTCTGATATCGAATTTTTGTCAGATGATGAGTTGGAATTAGACGAAGTGTGCAGAGACCAAACAAATGATAACGTTTTAGATGGAATAAGTACTGAAGATCGAGAAAATGAAGATGAAGATTTGGCAGATGAACAAGAAGGGCCGGAGGAAATTGTAATTGGGGAAAATGACAAAGATGATAGAGGGCAATTCGAAAAAGAAAAAGAAAATTTTGCGAAAATCCATAACCTAACTGAAAAATCAAAAATAAGGTGGATACAGAAAGACAATATAGAATACGAAACAAGGAATATTCACTGGCATGCAAGTCAACCATCAACCTTAGTTGTAGATTTGCCAGCTCCAGTAAAATTTTTTACTAAATATATTCCCGATAAAATACTGCAACAAATGGCTGATATGACAAATTTATACGCCACGCAGCAAAATACTGCTAGGTTTCCCTCAACTAGTTTGACTGAAATCAAATCTTTTATAGGAATCCATATTATTATGGGAAATTTACAGTTTCCTCGAGTCTCCATGTATTGGCACCGTAGTATGGGAATACCATTAGTGAAAGATAACATGCCTCTATCTAGATTCTACAAGCTGCGCCAGGCAATACATATAGTTGACATTACCAGCCGCGAAGAAAACAACCAAGATAGGTAGGTATTTACTAAGACCACTAAATTGGAACAAATATGACATTTCATTTATGTTTTTTTGTTACAGATTGTGGAAGGTAAGATGTTTGTACGAGTCTGTAAGGAGAAGATGCCTCAAGCTTCCACTAGAAACTAATCTGTGTGTCGATGAACAAATAGTTCCATTCAAGGGACAAATCAATATCAAACAATATGTAAAAAACAAACCCACAAAATGGGGTATCAAAATCTACGTCTTAGCCGGCCAAAGTGGCCTGATATACGACTTTCTAATTTATCAAGGTTCGACAACGCCCTTCAGTCCTATATATGTAAAATATGGGTCGGCGGCTGCCGTGGTTATGCAACTTAGCGAAAGAATATCTGAATCGAACCATGGCCTATTTTTTGATAATTATTTTACTACTTATAACTTGATTCAGTATCTTGACTCCAAACATATATACTGCGTAGGAACCATAAGAGCAAATCGTTTTGCCAATCCAAGGTTGCCAAGTGACAAGGAAATGAAAAAGATTGGCCGTGGTTCTTCTGCGGTTTCAATCAGTAAAGACGGCATTGTCATCACAAAATGGTATGATAACAAAGCAGTACTGACAGCTTCAAATTTTGTGGGGATAGGAGTGGCGGACGTTTGTCGAAGATGGGATAAAACGAGAAAGGAATATGTACAAGTACCTAGACCTGAAGCTATAAGACGATACAACAGTAATATGGGTGGTGTCGATAAGTTAGATTTTTTACTAAGTCTATATCGGTCGTACGTTCGATCAAAAAAATGGACTGTCAGAATGATCACCCATGCTATTGATCTAGCATTGGTAAATTCATGGTTAGAATACCGTACACAAGCAATTCTTTTAGGACTTCCCAAGAAGGACATTCTTGATCTGTTAGGTTTTCGCATGGAAGTGGCAGAAAGTTTAATTTATACCCGACGTGCTCCTAAAAGGGGAAGGCCCTCCGAACAAATAGAGAACCGAGTCATTCGTGGAAAGAAAAAAGTTGAAATAAGACCTACAAATGCCCAAAGGTTTGATAAATACGATCATCTTCCACAGTATGATGACAAAAAGGAAGCGTCAAGGTGCAAAAATCAAGATTGTAAGAGCAGAACACATATATATTGTCAAAAATGTAAAGTCCATCTTTGCATTTTAAAAGGGAGGAACTGTTTTTCAAAATTCCATTCCAACTAGATTGGTTCAAACATAAAATTATGTAACAAATATAAATAAATGAATAAATATTTTTACATCCATGAACTTTTCTTGTACATTACGATGGACATCTTGTACCGGGGGTGTGGGGGTAGCTAAATTTTTTGAATAATGAAAAAATGAATCTATATTACAGCCATACTTTGTATACAAAAAATCAATTTTTTTAACTAACTCTAAAGGGGTGTGATAGCGAAAGGGTTATTAAGACAAAAAAAAGTGTGTCGTTCACTTTCTGTATAAGAATCGCTTATTATAAGAAAGTCATCTAGGTAATTGACAATTACTACTCCTTCGGCGCGCAAAAAAGAAAGAACAGGTTTTAAAATTTTTGTAAAAATATATGGAGCGCAGGATAATCCAAACGGCAAGCATGTGAACTCATATGCCACGTCATTGAACTGGAATTTTAGATATTTCCTGTGTTCTGAACAAATAGGAACCACAAAGTAAGCACTTTCTAAATCAATCGAAGTAAGGAAAGACCCTTTCTGTATTAACTTGGAGGCAGTTCGGAAATCCTCCATTTTAAAATGTGGTGTCCGGACATAGGTATTGAAAAGTTTGAGATTGAGAATAAATCTATTCTTGCCGTTTGGTTTCCTGGCTAAAAAAACTGGCGAAAAGAAATCAATGGATGAGCTTTCAGAAATCTGAATAGCTCCCAAATTTAATAAATTATTTATCTCTAGTTGGAGATCGTTCCTTGTTGAGGCGTGAACAACCAGGTTTGTCGGAAGGTGGGTCTGTATCGGGGTCTCTAATAGGGGTATCTTAACCCCTTGTGTCCACTCTAGGACAACCGAATTAGAGGTAATTTTTACACAGGCCTCGAAAAAGCACTTTAACCTTCCGGCTAAAGGAAAACTCACCTTGTTTACGTTCTCCTTTGAAATCGGTCCCGTTGGCTCGTCCACTCCTTTTTGGGGTGCCCCTTGCGCTGATCTGTGTTCCCCGGACGACGGATCGGGCGTTGTCTGTTTTCCGACAAAGTTTGTCGTGTTGTCGGAAAGGATCGCTTACCTCCCCTGTAAAACTTCGTGAATTTTTGCGAAGTACCTGAAGATGGGGCTTTTAGGTCTTTCGCCGCATTGGAAATTAATTTGGCCGATTTTATTTTTCCCGACAAGTCGTTGCCAAATAAAAAACTACCTACTTCGGTTTGATCCACGATATCTTTGGTTTGTTTATTAAGAATTGGGCTAATTAGAGATTTGCGTCTTAAAGATTCTTTGAAGAAAAGATCGGTTAAGATCCTTCCCGCGTCAGAAAAACATGTAAGTATCTTCTCGATGAGAGGTTTAGGGATGTTTTCGCTGTCGTCTAAAAGCATAGAAAGACCTTTTCCTAAGGCCGTTAGCCCTTTACTCAAATGTAATTGATGTTCTGCGCGAGCTTTGTCCCTATTAGAATAGGCCGCCGACATTAGCGCCATGACCTCTGGATTTACCTGAGGGGGAATTAATCCCTCGCAATTAGACTGAATTTCGTACAAATCTAGTAGCTTTAATCTATCGCTCTTGGCGAGTCCGTGCTTCAAGGTGAAACATTCTGGAACTTCCTTGGTATCGCTTTGCATATTAATAATGGATCGTTTACATAATCTACAATAAAAGTTGGCATTAAATGATTTTGTAAACTGTAAAACGGTGTTTAAACTAAGGTTGTCTCCTATAATTAATGAAACTGAAAAATATATTTTTTGTTTTGAACCTTCTATATCCAGTTCTATACCGTCTTGCTCTAGTTTATTAAATTCCTTGACAATCTTGTATAAGGTCGAATTAATTCCAAAATGCTTCATGTGATCAGATTTAAAGATACCAGCCAAAAAAATGTGATTTAATTTAGATAGCAGATAAGTTGGTATTACTGGAATAGTATAATAGGCTCCACATAAAGACATAGCATGGGGACCAAGAGGACTATTTATACCAAAGTCATCAAAATATAAAAAAATCGGAACTACCACTTTATTTCCGAATAATTTTTTTTCTGCTCCCAAAGTTTCCCATTAATAAAATGGATTATACTATTGCTTTGTTCTATATGTTGAATATTTTCTTTGATATTCTTGAACACATTGTCACTTTCCAAGTAAACTTTCAATTGAAATGCAAGTGGCATTAATACTCCTTGAATATTTTCTTCTCAAAGGGTGGGTTGATTATTTAATCGAATTTCACTTATTTGATTATTAATTGTGTATAATGTTCTTATTAATCAAATAACTAAATAATTTATGTTCCGTTTTAATAAATTTAAATGGGTCATCAAAAACTTCATTAAGTTGTTCAAATATGCAATTAATGTTATTGGTATCCAAAATCTTGCTATCTAAAAGAGATCTAATTGAAGATGATATACATTTAGTAATATTTTGGGTGACGTAGTATTGAACGTCTAGCACATCCTTCCTATTCAAATTATTTTTACTATGCAACAACAATGAAAATTTTAAGGAAACTGTTTTGACCTCTTCTTTAGTAGCATTTATAAGTTCATCAACGTCATTTGACGAATTTATAATTTCGGAACTAGTGAAATCGACATCCCTATCAATATCTGGAGACTAAGTGGAAATTATAAAAGCACTAAACCTTCCCCATACTTCATTTAATTGTTTCAGATTTTAAATTCAGACATTATGTGACAGCACAGCGACTATAGTTTCGACCCTGAGGTCATTATCAAGCTTCAGTTTGAAGGAACATATAAAAGTAGTTGAAAATTACATATTAATTGGTAACATTTGGTTGATAATATGGGGAAAAATTACTTCTTCGTAAGTCTTCGTCTTTACTACAATTCGGTAGTAACAATGAAGAAGGAGCATCAAATGGTTCGGATTGGGAAATGTCTCTTGTGTCATTAGATACATTACATTTTTCATGATTACGTAAATGTTTTTTAAATGTTGTTATTGATGAAAACGCTTGCGGGCAATTATCTTGACCGCATTCGAAAATACCATTGTTATAACTTTTATGAAGTAATTTTAAATGAGATATATAAAGATCAATTGTATTAAAATTAGAATGACAAATCTTGCAAAAAAAAAATCATTGCAGCTGAAGTGTAGATATACTAATATGAATAGTTTAGGTTATTGGCAATTTAATGCAGAAATGAAGTTAAACAAAGTGGGGCTAGCGTTGTCCGTTTTCAAATCAATGCCATAAAAAAATTTCTGAATAAATGTGCAGACAAGTTCACTTTCCAAATTGTACTTAAAATTGAAACAATGGAATACCTTAAAACAAAAGTCTAGGCATTTCAGAAATGTGTCAAACTTATAAATAAAGTTGTCATACCATACGTAAAATTCTAACAAATTTATACACTCTTCACCAACCACGATTATGAAAGGTTGAACTTGCAAATTATTTTTCTCGTACTTGCACTTCCTTTCTTCAATTTTTCTTTGCAAGTCATTTATGGTTGTAACTTCGAGCACTTGACTGTATTGGGAATCGAGAATACTTGGTTTCCAGTTTTTTTTCGGATTGTCTCCCTTTTTTATTATTTTTATAATTGCAGTTGGTTTTGAAATGCAATGCAATATTTTTATTGTCAGAAAATCTCTCGAATCTATAACAAAAGAAGGAAATTAACATAGGGTATGTGAAATGTTTCGTGAAATGTGTAGGTGTTTTATTGACACACTATCATTTTTAACATCAACTAATTTTTGAATATCTGCTAATCCGGATTTGTCCTTTACATGGGAGGGGAAATATTGATGAATTTTATTGACGAAAATTGTCCATTTTTCAAAAAGATTACTTTCTTTTCCTGGATACATATGCTTAAAATCCGTTTCAATCTGAAATGAAATATGTTATTGATTATGCTTTAATTAAAGGACCAGAGGCTTACTAGACCGTGCTTATATAAAGGCCACTCCACAAATAGCTCTGTTGTCGGTTTTGAATAACATTCCTTTAACCTGCCGTGGCTAGTTTTGTCCCATTTCTTAAGTACTTCGTCCCAACAGTGGTCATGCGTGTTGTACTTTAACCATGATTTGATACAGTTGAATTCTGCTTCATCGGTTATGCCAGAATTATAATCTAATGAATCTATACGAAATAAAATAATAAGAACCACAGTTCAAATTACACACTCACAAATACCTAAAGAATTTCTTTGAGAATGTTCAGGCAACTCTTCATTAGGTGGAGTTTTCTTTCCTTTTGCCTTAGGTGTTTGGATGGACAATAAGCCTTTTCGCTTTAAACATGTGTAACTATTTCTTACTCTATTGTACAACTTTCCCTTGGGATTTTTTCCTAGCTCTCGTTTTTGAAAATAAGTACTCTAAAATGTTAATTGTTGTAAAAAAAGACTATAATATCTCGATGTCACTTACTTTTAACTCTGTAGGAAATAGTTTAGTTATTTCCTCGGCAAAATATTCTTGAAGCTTGAGAGATAACCGCTGGTTTTTGTTGATGTAATGTTCATTAATTATTTCGATTAAATCACTTTTGTGATCCTCTCGTAAAACAGATTTGCATTTATAAAACTCGAGTAATCTTTTTCCTTTTGCACTATTATTTAAAAGATCTGGTAGAGGCTAAAGGAAATGTTTTTTTGACACTTTTATTTTACCTTAAAGTGACTTACCACAATAGAAGGTGCAGCTTCAATTACAGATGATGCAACTGATGTTACACTGGAATCTGTCAGACACTCTTCTGGCTGAAATTAAAAGTAGGTGGCTAAAAACTTTTTAACTATGTATGGTTTTATGGATTACCTGTAACTTATTACTGCTCAGCAATTCTATCCGCCAATTCCTCCTTTGGAAATAGTACGTCAATGTCGGAATCTTCGATGCACTTTAGGTGCCACACAGTAAGCTTATAGCTTAAGATCTTCGCAATTATTATTTCCGAAAGACCCCATCCAGTGAGTAAAGCTTTTATTTCACTATATTCACTGTTTGGCGGATTTTGATAACTACTCTGTTGCTCGTCCAAGTTACAAAAATCGTTCAACTGCGAATTATTGTCAATGGACAAAAAACTATTCGCTACTGCATCTGTCTACAAAAATTTTTCATTACCGTCCAAGTTCATTTTTATAAGGTGTAGAAAAAATACATGTAGATGCGAACATACGGCAACAAAACACGGAACTGAAATTTAAGGTACTTACACGAAGTATACAAAATGTAAGATATTCATTTTTTTTTAGATAGCGGGAGTTGTTTCAATGCACACATTCTTTATTCGCATCCGGTTGTTTCTAAATTTGATTACGTTTCAGTTGGTTTTAAATTTATCGGTTTTGTAATTAAGAATGATGGTACTTAATATAAAGCCACACACACCTTGTAATAAGCATGTTCACAATACGTTTCAATGCTAACGTGGATCAATCTTAAAATTAGGAAGTATTTCTAGATGTTAGAATGCAAAGTCTGTCTTTAAGACGTACCATGCCCTTTATAAGAGTCGCACGTTCCTAATATAAGTTTTGTATCTTAAAACAAGAAATGTGGTAAGATTGTGCCCTAATTAAGTATCTGCAAGATTTAAATTTGTAGTGTCGTGCAATATTTAAGAGATATACTACCTGCATGCGAGTACGATAAGCATTAAAAATTAATATTAATTAAACTATTATTTCAATGATCGACATCTTGATTTTCTCTAAATTCTAATTTCTCTGAGTGTACTACTACAAACAGTAACATTGTAGACTTTTACTACTACTGAGGTTAATATTATTCAAGTGATGTGTTGCAGTTAATGAAACATTAGTAGACTGAAAGAAATATCTTAGGAATAATTTGGCCGTGGCCATTTAGCGGTTGAACATTGACGCGTTAAGTGTAAAGTAGTGTAAAGTTAAATAATAAATATGGAAGAGTTGCTAAAGGATTGGAATCTCCAAGAACTACTTCCAGTTTTTACTGGAAAAATGCTACACGGATGTATTTTCTTCTGAAGGGGGCCTAATTTTCAAAATAACTTCTTAAAACAAATAAATGTCTGCTTTGGCTTCCATATTTTTATCTTCGGTCATGTGGGATGTATTCCGCCGAAGAAAAAGTTGATATTGTCAATTGGTATAGTGTTGGTAACAGTTTAAGGAGCGTAATAGATTTATTTTCTGGTAAGTCAAAGCAACAATATTCACACTAATTAATATGACACCCAGATGTTTATTTGTTTTCAAAAGTTATATTGGATGGACAAAATTAGGCGCCATTGAGAAGAGTTTTTGCCTTTTGAAAGGAGACTTGGGGAAAAACAGTAGGTATATACCTCGGTATATACATAAATCCCTATGTCTACTTCTAAATAAATATCACTGCAGAAGAGTTGCCTTGCGAGGAAACGACGACATACTAAAAGCGGACAGTCTGCTAAAAAAATTACCCCTTGGAAATACGAGGCGGAAATGTCATTTTTGCTGCCGTTTTTAGAAACTCGTGCAACTGTCAGTAAGATACCCTCACAGTCACAAGATCACAATGAGAGCGAGGACGAAATCGATGATGTAAATAGTATCGACGATATTACACTTAACAAGCAGTGAAGAAGGAGCTTTTCCAAGAGAAGCTGTTCGGGTCGATAAAACAACAAGTAGTGTTTCATCACTACAAAGTAGTCAGAAAAATCGAAAAAATACGTTAGTGGCAAATCCAGCTCAAGAATTGGTAACCATAATGAAGAGAAATGCTGAGTTACCAAACTTGAGAAACATCAATAAACAGCCGATGGCCACTCGGCATGAATTTGATGAAACGGAAATGTTTTATTTGAGTATGGCCAGAACCGTCAAACAATTGCCTAAAGTAGATCAGGCAAAAATACGTATAGAATTATGTAGATTGGTGTCAGAAGCGGAAATTAGACATATAGAATCACAGGGAGAAACTAGATTCTTTACCTCTCACTCTTCTTCACCCATACAAAGTCCGCCTACTATTTCAGGAAACAAAGCACATGCAATTCAACATCCAACTGTTCAGCCCAATTATGATGGTTTGATACCAATATTCGCACAGGAAAACCCAACATCAACGGCCCGAGACACTACATCATTCAGTCACACATTACCATCTGCGTTTGCCCAGCACAGCAGCTCATTTACTACCCTATAATACCCCATTTATTTCGGTATTTTTGAATTGAAACTTTTTCTCAGAATTATACTTATGTTTTTTTTAAATGTATTTACCTACCGTTGTAAAAATAAAAATAGTTAAAAGATCTAAAGTGTTTTTACCTTAAACATACAGCCAACCGTTCTCTGGTACTGAAAATGCATCCACATTTATTGAAACTCGTAGCACAGCAAACTTGCCAAATGTTAGTGATTTCTCGATTAGTAGTTCGTACTTACCCAATGATGTTGAGCAATCAAACAAACAAACAGGAGCTCAAAACTTTTGTGAATCATTTATTGAACGGTGTAAGGCAAACACAGATCGATTTGTTTCGACACTCTATATTAAACGTCAATTAAACCTGACCTTAGTGCAAGATATTGTACTTCTCACTTCAGATTTAGAGAATGCAGCTCAAAGTTTGCCATCGTATATGTTGTCACAAGTCGGCATAAAAGACATAATCGAAACAGGACCCACTTATATTATTCTTTATATTGCTACTTTAAGAAGTCAAACTAATATTTGCATATTTACAATTTGAATGGAATTCGCTATGATAACCAATCAGTGTTAATCGATACTAATGTTGAAAGTGACATTCCTCAATTTTGTAAAATAGAACATATTATAGCCTTTGATGAAAAAATATGTTTTTTTACTAGCACTTTGAGTACCACGTCTTATGATTCCCATTTTAAGAGTTACACAGTTGGGTTTACTGGCAAATATAAGTTTTTCGAATACACACTTTTTTCAAATAATTATCCAGGGACGATTTACGAGATCGCAGGTGTAAAACATGTACATATTTCAAAAATGTTGTAAGTAAACTTGTATTATCACATTTGTTATTTTCAGTTAGATTTTAAGTGATTTTTTTATATACGTACACTTACACATGCACGCGCGTTTGGTTTGGTTTATTTTGTTAGCAATTGAGAGAGAACAAACTCATCACTTCAACCAAAATAAATCATTTTTTTGGTTTAAACAATTAATTCTATTGTACAAGGTACAACAGTTATTATAATTAGCTATTAAAACATCCCCTACACTGTAAGATTGTTAAATGCATAAATATTCATAACATTTATTTCAGTTCCACCAAATCTACAATCGGAATGTCTGCAACTGGAAGTTCCGCGGGATAATCTGTTTTCGGATGTGGCAGAACTTTACAAAATTTATCCAGTCTTGGCACTGATGGAACTATCAAAATCTTTCAAAGGAGAAAAGCGTGTGGATCACGGTGGTCTTACCAAGGAAATGTTCTCTGTTTTTTTGGAAAAAACTACTTTTCGGGATAAGCCTGTTTGGTTCCATTTGTGCCATTACATCGATGAAGAAAAGAGTTAGCTCAATTCAGATGGATGGGACTAGTATTTGCCCATACATTTATTATTACGAAGCGGTTTCCTCATAAGTTTGACATCTGTACTATCCTTCGGATACTGAACCCTGAGTTTACCATCTCATATGATATTGCGTGATTTTCTTTCATATCTACCACTAAGAGAAAGAAGTCTGGGTCTAAAAGCATTGAAATGTTTTGATTCGCTTTCACCTAGTGAGGTTGACAGCTTGGCCAATGTTTTTATCAGCTTTGGATTCTATGACATCCCGAAGAAAGCAGATAGATGTAAAGGAACAGATAGATTCTATTGCAAACGAAGTAATTGTTACTCGCACAGAATCTTTTATCAAATTAATGCTTGGTGGAATCCACAGTGATCATATCAAACAACTCTCCCTTGAAACTGTTTGCGGTCTTTTGCAAGCCCAGAAACCGTCGCCTTCAAAAGTGATTAAAGTTTTACGTGTAACAAAATTTGATCTCGCAAATGCGAATGTACGCGTTTTTAACTATTTACAAAGCTTTATATATGCTTTGGAGAACGATGCATTGGAAAAATTCCTGTTGTTCATCACTGGGTCACTGGGCATTTATTATTGAAACATGAAATACAAACTTGATAAATAATTTTCTGTGTTTTCTGGTGAAATTTAAATTTACATTTTAGTGTTGTCTGCTTGAAATGTGAACACCTGGTAAGAAAATAGCGGCAAAAATTTAATCTACAAAGTAAGGGAGGATAGAGGTGAGCAAGTCCTTTTCACCTATTTTTATGAATTCTGGTTGTAGTATCAATACAATGGACCAAGAGAAAGTATGGAAACGTGCTGTAGTTACCAGCTTGAAAGTTTTTAGTGAGACTGTTGACATGCATGATGATTCAGACACTGTTATCAACACAGACAATACAACACCAACTTCTTGTTCAACTCCTGAACCGCACACATTTAAAGCTGCAGCAACTAAAAAACGAAAAAAACAAACCTTTGTGCAAGAAGAAGCATTGAGAATGATGCAACGGGTTACAGGTGAAATAGAAAAATTAAGTTGCAACACTTCTGATGATATAGATGCGTTTGGAGCTACAGTTGTTGCCGAGATGAGGCAGATTTACAATAAATCTAATATTCGCATAGTAAAGCGAAAAATATTGGAACTGTTGCACGAATTGCAAGAAGAAGAAGAGAACTTAACATAATTTTTTATTGCTTTATACTGTAATAACACTATTGATATATGTATAACAAATTTTTATTAATAATTTCCGCCTTGTACTCTAGCATCTTGCTATGGTACGTTTCCTGTTGTATTGAAGTATGCCATGAATTCATTTCTAATAGATGAATGATTATTAATTATTTGATTATGTTGAGTATCATATCTTCTATATTCTTTACTTTCCCTTCGTAAAAAATTGTGTAAATCACATGCAGTTATATTATTTTTTTTACTTTGTCATGTGTTAAATCAATTGTGGTTCGAAATACTCTGAATCTATTGGCTAATATGCCAAAGGCATTTTCTACGACACGTCTTCCACGACTTAATCTATAGTTGAAGACCTTTTTTTCATAAAATAGGTTGCGAAATGGAAACGGCTTCATGATATTCTTTTTCAGAGTAAATGTTGCATCAGCTAATATAACAAATGGAACTTCTTTCTGCATTCCAGGGAGTGGACAATTACCAGGTAAATTTAATAAGTTATGTTGTAACGCATATCCCAAAGAAGAATACCCTTAACACACCACCATCAGATACTCGTCCATTTATTTCAACATCTACGTAAATGAAGTTGTACTTTGCATCCACAAGAGCAAGTAAAACGATGGAATTAAATTCTTTGTAATTATAACATGTTGCACCTGCACTTTTTGGTGCATGGAAAGCAATGTGTTTTCCATCTAAAGCTCCGATCGTATTAGGAATGTTCCATAGTGCATAAAAAGCGTTAGAGATGGCTATCCATTCCTGAGCGTCCGATGGAAACTAATATTATACTAATTAGGTTCATTATATTACATTTTTATTTACGTACCTTTAAGTAACTTTCTTTTAAGCATGAGTAAATAGCATCACATACTTCTGGTATTATTGAACATAAACAAACTTATATTTACGGTACCTGTACTATTAGTGTTATTTAGAATAAAATATAACAAAACAAAACCCTATTAAAGAAAAACAATGAAAAACACGTGATGATTCGTTTAGATTTAAATTAATTTGCCAAGTGACAACAATAATGTCAAATGTCTGTTTTATTAGGATAAAGTCTCCTATATTTTAATAAAGTTAAAGTTTTCTTCCACTTTCTTTTGCGAGCAGTTTGGTCTTTTCAAACTTCGGTTGAGCTCTTTGATACGGAAAAAAATCCTGGATCTAAAAAAAGTCTCTTTGCTTTTAAAGGGTAATGAATATGAACACTTTTTTTCTAAAAGGTTATGGATAAAATTGTTTTCTTCAGTAACCAATTTTTCCCATTCACTTCCAAAAACACCCTGTTAAGCTCCTCAATATGACCCACAAATGTAGGAGATGGTTTTCACAAACCACCCTCACTTAGGTGGTCAACCCATTTGAAGAGCTTTCCAAGCCAGAATCTTTAAGTTTGTGGCAAACGACACCAGCTAGAGTCCATTAAGGCAGAAATGTCTTCATTTAAATCTGCTACAGAAGGAATACTCAATTTTTCAATGAGTACTCAGTTGAGTGGGATGTCTGAGGTATCATCCGTTTCCACGTTTGAAACATCTGAATATACACCCTCATTTCTTCCCAAAATGTAGGATCGCATCCTGTACTAGGACTAGGATGATCATGTAGGCCACCTTTTGGTCTGATTATCCCAAAAAAGTTTTCTATCACATCTTGATTTGTGCGCCTGGTCAACAAATATTGCAGGTCAAAACGGCGTGCCATATCTACCAGGAGCATTTAAAGTAGTAAAGCCTGATTAGAAATAAGAATACCTAAAATAATTAATCAATGATTAGTTTAGAACAACTATTTTTGATTATTAATTACTTTCAACCCTGCAATTACACTTGACATTTTATTTAAAATTGCATTCTGTTCTTCCAGGGCTAACCCATAGCCTCTTTTTAAGCTGAGCCTGTACGCTCTTATGCTCTTGGACCACCATTTGGAGATTTCGCTTACCGACCAAGAAATTCTCTTCTGGCTATTCATTTTTTTAATTTGGTTTTCACTGAAAAGACGTTTGACACCAGCAGTTGATGTTTTAATTTTTCATTTCCTGTGACATGTTTAACAATTTTCTTCTCAGTTCTTCAACACCTTCATATGTATCATTTGTTTGCACCCTAAAAATATATGGCAAGGTAAGGAGTGGAAGTGCATTTTTTGGGTAAGAGCACCTGAGGGTCATAAATAATTTCAAGCTGGAAATACTATCGCTATCTATGGAAAATTCGTTTAAACATTTGAGAGCGTAACCATAACCGCGCACGCAATGTTCCCCGTCATTTTATACGAGCGTGGAGGTTCGGAGTCGTACTGAAAAATGTTGTAATAAGTAGGCAACCGAGTTTTCAAAGATGAAAAAAAGTACGCAGTTTGGTAATTATGTTTCTTATATTATTAATGAGAGCAAGAGCGCTTGACGCACTTTCCCCCAAAATACGCACTTTCCCCAAAAGACCTTAGTCTTATTTTGCAGGTCCAGGATGGTTCGGTGCTACAAAAGAAAATTAGAACGGGGGAAAAGCTATTCCCAAGAAGTATTGGACCGTGCTATGAACGAGATGCGACAAGGAGTACTGACTCCTACAGGGGCAGTCGAGAAACATAATATTCCACTGTCAACAATTCGGGACCACTTAAAAGGAAGACGGGGAGTAAAACTTACGGTAGACCAACTGCAATCGGTTTAGAGAATGAAGAAAAGTTGACAATGGGGTTAAAAACTTGCAAGAACTTGGGCTTGGTGATGGAAGAGGTGTTGACGAATAAGAGGAATGGGGGTGCGGAGTATGCGTGTTAAAATAAGTATATGGAATAGGTCTTTGTTCATTATGATCATAGTTTTGTTGACTCGTATTCTTAAGCCCTAAGTATGCAGCTTCTACTCGTACTACAGCTTGAAACACATTATTTCTCGCAAGAAGCTGAAACTTGGGAGGCATTTTTTTTATATCTGATACATCGACATATACAAATCATCTAAAGGCTTCTATGTTGTTCTTTCAACTTGTCTTTCTTCTGATCTTTTTTGACGTTGAATCATCGTATGCTTTATTAATTCCTGCATATCTTCGTTTTTATTTTTTTTATTCTTAAACACAGGTGTGGATGTGATTGACCGATCTTCAGTTAATACCTTACGTTTGGCAAATCCACTTTCCTTATTTTTCTGCATACCAGTACCACACGTAGACGGTGCATTAACCACTTAATTGTTCCCATTTTCAATTTCCTCGTAATCCTGTCGATTGTCGCTGATAACTTCTTCACTTTCAAAAGTTTCAGTTTCTGGATCAATTTCGGACTCCATTTCTTGTTGTGTATCTTCATCTTCACTATCCCCTTCTAAGTGGGCGGCCATAACGAAGCACCGCACATCGCACCGCACTTAGCATTGTACCTTAGCATCCGTGTGCTAAGCAAATTTAACTATTGAATTCAATGCGTGCGGCCATACCGGCGCACCGCCCCTCGCTTCGCATCGCCCTTGTACATAGGTGCATCGCACAGTAAATTGAGCTTAGTATTTTTCGGAGCCTCGCACATGGTCGTTTGTTTTGTTTTAAAAATTATTAGCGGGATGGATAAGGATAAATTAATTACCAGTGTGTTTACCAGGGAGGCGATCTGGAGCAAAAATAGTAGAAATCATCATAATTCGATATTATTATCGAAGTTGTGGAAAGAGGTGGCTGAGGAATGCAATACAACAGGTAAATATAAGTTTATTTATTTATAAAAAGGATGGTACATATTAAGTTTTACGGATTATTACATAAATAAGCTTTAAAATTATCTCGTACTACTTTTGCTTCATTATTAAGTCTTCCTGCGGGTGCTTGTCTATTTTCGTTTTGAAAGACAAATTGAGTTTCTTTCAAATTATGTTCTATTCCTTCTTTATCAATAATTACATTATGTAAAATGCAAATTGCCTTAATAATGTTATCTGCATGTCCAGGATGGGTCAATATAGGTTTATCTAAAATTTGCCATTTTGATCTCAGAATTCCAAAGGCACATTCCACAGTTCGTCTCGCACAGGACAAACGTTTATTAAAATATTCCTTATCTGCATTTAATTCTTGTTTTCTATATGGTTTAAGTAAATGCTTCATTAGTGGGTATGCTTCGTCGGCTATTATTACATGTGGCATAATTAAATCGGAATTTGGAAAAGCTGTATCTCCAGGCAAATTAAGGGTTTGTGTGGTCAATTTTTTATATAAAGCAGAAGCTTGAAATGTACCACCATCGCTCTGTTTGCCATAACCGCCAACGTCAATATTGATAAACTTGTAGTTTGCATCAACAAGTGCTTGAAGTACAATTGAAAAGAAACCTTTATAATTAAAATACATTGATCCAGAATTATTTGGGCAATGCATACGGATGTGTTTACCGTCTAGCGCTCCAACACAGTTGGGAAAGTTCCAAATTTCGTAGAAGTCTATTGCTATTTTTCTAAAATCTTCTTGAGATGGAACAGGCATATGAATTTAATATAAAGAGATCCAAATGTGTTCTGAAATTTCCGAAACAATATTTGCTACTGTAGTTTTACCCATTCGAAATGAGAAAGCTAAGCTTCTAAATGAAATACCAGTGGAGAAATATCTGAAAGAAAAAAAAATATATATATGTACAGGGTGTTTTTATTTTATGTGATATAAAAGCTTGTCGTGAGAATATGTTTTTCTTTACAAGTAATTGTAAGTAGAAATGTATCTATTTTTACAAGATTTTTTATAAAAGAAATTTTAACAGAACAACTGAAGGTTAATACTAATAACATTTTTTTTTTCTCTTTTCAGTTACGCTTGCAAAATCACACTGGAAACGACTCAGGGAAACTTTTAAAAAGAAACTGCTAGAAATGCCATCGAAGCGTTCAGGGGATGGAGTTGAAGACGATGACAGTGAACATTCGGATTGGCCATATTTTCAGTCACTCCTTTTTTTAAAAGATCAATGTTTACCTAGGCAATCTACAGGAAATTTTGATACAATTGAAACTGAGACTTTTGAAGAAACTGAGGTGGACCACGTAGCAAACAGCACAGACGAATTTACCAGCGAGGTAGAATCACAGCCTACCACACCCCATTCGGCACAAATTTCTCGCTCATCGACTCCACTTTCACCTTCGGCTACTGCATTACCCAAAAAGATGAAAACCCAAAAAGTAGGAAAAATAACTGATACAATCGGGGAAGGTTTATTAAAGGCAGAACAAGAAAAAATTGCTTACTTAAAAAAAAGGGAGGAAAATCGGTTCAAAAAGGAAATGGATGAAGACGAATCATTTTTTAACAGTTTACTTCCGTATGTAAGAGTATTCAACCCTAGGCAAAAAATAAAGTTTCGCATAGCAGTTATGAAATTACTGGAGGAAGAAATTCCTGGACCATCCAATAGGCCACATTCTTCGCAAAGTTTCACTCCTGTTCAGCATCATGTTTATGAAAATTCTCAACGGAGCATTCAGTTATTAAGCAATGAGGTTCCTCCTGGACCCTCATTTACGTCACATACTTTGCCACGATCTAATCCTGTTCGTCGTGTTCAGGAAAAGTCTCAACAGAAGATTCAGTTATTAAACATTGATGTTTCTTCTGTACCATCACCTACGACACCTACTTTATTGACACTGCAACCTCGGTATTTACATGAAAACTCTGAACAGAACATGCAGTTATCGAACAACGAAATTTCTGGACATACTTGGCATACCTCTACTTCTACTCAGTCCTATCATGATAGTTCCGAACGAAACATCATTCCCGATAATCATCACCAACGTGACATCTCGTCCCAGCAACCCTTTTCTACCAATAACGCAAATTGGGATCAATAGAAATACAAAGGTGGAAAGGAAAAATGTATAAATAATATGAAGTTAAATATAATGTTTAAAGTTTTTGCTAATAGCAATGTTATTACTAATAAAACATTTTATAAAACTTACCGCAGTGTTAGCATTAACCTTTCTTCAACTGCTATTGGTTGAGCGCATGACAGTTCTTCCAAGATAGGTTTACTTTATTCTCTATTTTACTTAATACATAATCAAATGTCTTAATATTCATTCGCATGTACTCGAAAAAACGTCGACCATCTTTTCTTAAATCCTTGTAAAGGTGATGGAATTCTCCAAAGTAACTTCGTTTTTTATTTAGAGGGTGTACTGACATCCTTGGTTTATTTTTAATTAAATACCACTTTGTTAAGTTAGAATCTAATAAAATATCATCCTCATCTGACGATGATGAGGCCATGTTTAAAAGTAAAAACAAATTACTACGGAAAACGTACTGTGCGCTGTGCGCCAACGTGGACACTTGTCGGCAATGCTCTGTGCGAGGCAGAGGCGATACTATGGTATAGGCTTAGTGCGGTGCGCCGTTGTGGCCGCACCCTAATGGAACAATCCATTACCGCATTACAGAAGAACACGTCAGATGCACCAACAGCAGTATTATAGGGTTAACCGAATTTAAACAAAGGTTTCCGTTCACAAGGGAAGATGACTTACTGGCTTTTGATGAGGAATTAAAAGATGTGGAATTTTTCAATAAAATGGTATTAGGTATAAAATTTTCGTTACATTATTTTGTAAATTTTTACCTTTATTTATAGGTTGTGACATTATGTGGCCTGGGCGGAACGGATGTTCCAAATGTCACAATCAACATCATACGTAGCTTAATTAGCAATAGACTTGCTAATGTCTATTCGTTATTAGGAAAAAAAAAGAAAAAACCATTTAAAAAATTAAACGTTTTCAACTTAATTGTGGAAACGGTTAGGAAACAAAGGCCAGGAGCCACCGAAGCAGAAATTGGGGCAATTATAGGAAGCTGGTTGCCCCAGTCTTGTTTACGATTAACAAGAGAACTTGCGTGAGTAGTAATTTTTGCTTCGCTAATTTGATTTTAAATCTAGTTTTAGGAGCGTATCTTTCTCGTATGTAACTTATTTTATCAAGTTGACTTATGGCCGTTTGCACGACTCACAAATTTAAGCTGAACTTAGCTGAAGCGTAGCTTAAAATCCATGACAACTATTGTCGCAATAATCATTGCCATGGATTTTAAGTTACGCTAAGTTAAGCTCTTAAATTTTTGCAATGTGAATAACTACCTAATTTTTTGTAATGTGTTCCCAAAAATTATTTGAAAATAAAGAAAGCTGATTATATTGCTTGTTGCAGGAAGGAAAATCAACCATAAAGTGGGAGGTGCAAATGAAATATATATGTATAAGTACATATTAATATCTATTGTAAGGTTCAAATAAAACATAAATATTAGACGTATTTTACAATGTAACGTAAATCTTTGGCATTTTATTCTATTACCTGTTAGTTTGAAATTTAATCTGATCCACCAATTGCTCGTGAAGCGCTGCGACGGTTGGTTTTGTAAGACGAAATCTGATGAAGAATTCGTCGTCGTTATATTCGTCGGTCGAACAATGTTATATGTTGCCTGAATCGTTTTCGCGCTCTCGTCTTTTGCAAAAACCCTTCTAACATTTCATCATCACTATCACTATTTACATTTAAATGTCTCAATAACGCCATTTAGTGGTCGATTCGATTCGAAACGATTAAAAATCGATTAACTGACAGAAATGCGTTCGATGACAACAATTATTCTGATTGAATATTGCCGGTGTCTCATTGGCTACGATCTGTTGGCTCAGAGATAGCAGGCACTTTTGGTGACGGCTAAGCTATCTGACGGCTATCTCGACAACCGCTGGCTAGCTCAGTATTGTAATACGCTACTTTTTGTTTAGCTGAGAGTTAGCCGTAGCTCTTACAGCTAACCCTACTTCGTAATACCGGCCGTAGATGTCGCTATTGTCAATACAATTCGGTAAAAGATGTAAGATAGAACCTTATTATACTAAAACATAAAATGTGAGAAAAAATGTAGTTAGAACCTTGTCATTCTAAGTGCACGAAATATGTGTCAAAAGGAAGCGAAAATTAGAAAAAAAAAGAGACAACGGCACGCGGTGTTCCCAAGCGGTCACCCATCCAAGTACTGACCAAGCCCGACGTTGCTTAACTTCGGTGATCGGACGAGAACCGGTGTTTTCAATCGATCCAATCGATTGTTACGTTGTAATTAAATGCAGCTCGATAGGGATTAAAGGGGACATTTCTGCTCGTCAGTTGGACTTACTCGTATATACCGGGTGGTGCACGGTAAGTAGGGACAGGGATTTAACATGGGAAATTAGTTTTATGCAATATCCTGCCCTCCTGTACATTTTACAGAAAAAACTGTAGAGTTTAAAGTTGTTCAGAATTAAAAGATGCATACAAAACTGTTTTTACATGTTTTATTATTAAGCTTTTGGTATATCCGCAAATTTAAAAATGTTTCACCATTTCTGTTATTAGTAGCAATAGACATGACTTTTGTTTTATGAATTGCCATTAATAACAGAAATGTTGAAATTTATTTTTAAATTTCCGGGTATATCAAAAACTTAATAAAACATGTCAAAACAGTTTTATGCACCTTTTAATTCTGAACAACTTTAAACTCTACAGTTTTTTCTGTAAAATGTACAGGAGGGCAGAATATTGCATAAAACTATAATTTCCCATGTTAAATCCCTATGTTCCTACTTACCGTGCACCATCCGGTATGTTTGACTTGTAGGATTAGGAATTCTGCGACCTAAGTTGGTACCATGTTGGTACGTCTAATTAGTAGCATCTACAAAAAACTAAAATTCAACTGAAAATAGAAATTAACTACCTTGTGTTTCTGTATAACTATGTCCACGTGTTTAGTCTATCAACACTTACCAAAAATGGATATTAGGTATATCAAACTTTTAATATAAAAGGCGTGATTGCGATGAAATAACATCCACATTTATCAAAAAACTCACTGAAATCTGGATAAACTTTCCGATCGAATTGACAGCACACAAATTAATTTTTTGACGGATATATGCCGATCGATGTAGCTGATAAAACAATTGCCGCCGCACCGTCAAACGCGCGATGTTTAAATAGTCGTTAAGTTTTCTCCAATTTTCCAATTTTCTGCGCGATTTTCTTAGTTTTTCTTGCCGTAAGAACCTTCTACACAGTGTTAGAAAACTTAAAAAAAAAAGATGAATGAAATCGGTAAAGTCGTTCTAAAGTTATTGCGTGACCAGAAAAAACAGGGGTTCATTTTTATATATAGAGATTATTTTATCAAAAATTCGGAAATAATTTCAATTACCAAAATCACGCTAAGGCATGTTTTGTAAGCCAAAAAGGTAATTGGATTTATTGCCGAATTTTGGATAAAATAAGGAGAAATTTGATGAGAAAAAAAATCTTCTTGCGATTGGTGTCATTATAAACCTTCTAAGTTAACATGGGGACCAATGATCTACAAAAAAACCTTTTTCTCATGTTAATTGCCTATGTTCGTTTTTGAAATACTCACCCGGCTTTACAGATTTTTATTTTATGTCCGTGTGTATAGTAATTTAGAGGTACTTTCAGCAGAGCAGTGCAGGAGCTGCGCTCGGAAAGTGGTACCTTCCAGCGTGTCTACCGAGACCTTAGCAACATCACCCGATCGGTAGACCAATTTTTTTTGGTTTCTTATGACATCAATTTTTCCAACAAAAATTTCATCTTTGTAGAAATAAGTTCAATCTAATAATTTTTTATGCATCTTGCGGGGGTGGTAGACTTGTGATGGCAACGCTTCCAGCGCGGTAGACTATTACCATACTTCATTTTTAGGTATAATTAATTACTGTAAGTTTCATCCTTGTAGAAATGAGTCATGTACATCTGATTTATTAACATGTTCAGAGCATTGTTGCAAACTTAGGCAACACCGCCGACGCGGTAGACAACGGTTTTGTTTACTTGTACTATCAAAACAATAAAATGGCAGAATATCAGCTTTAAGGAAATGAGTGCACAAAAAATGTCGCTGCCCAGGCCCGGATTGGGCCGACGGGTAATCGGGCAAAACCCGATGGGCCGTTTTGGCCGGGTTCGGGTTGTACAAACATCAAACATTTAAATTTAAAAGTTTTACAAAATTCAAACCGAATATATCGACTCCATCCCTGTATGGATTACTTTTCCTGGCATTTTCCCTTTTAAATTTAGAAATACAGAGACAGAGTTATTATGATGACGCAGTATACGAACATTTTTACGATGACTGACCCGTGGGCCGTGACTGCGCGCGCACTAAGCAGGCAGAGTCATACTCACGCTCACCTACAGTATTCGTGCGTGTTGGTTTATCGGTATTCGGTGTGTAGTTAGCAGTTACGCTTTGGCCGCGCAGGAAAATGAGCAAACTTGTAAAAGGTGGTGCTGAAAAACAACGAGATAGAAAAAAGACAAAGAGGGATAATGAAGCGGCACAGTGTCATAATATCGGAGATATGATTAAAAGTATTGGTGTGAAGGTACACTGAGAAAAGGGTATATTTCGTTATATACTACAAAAGTGTAGCAAAAATATTGTAGTGAAATCAACTCGAAATATGGTAATGTTTCACAGCCAATTGTAAGATTTTATTAACGACTTGTTATGAAAATTACTGTTAATTTGTTGTTAAGCATTGTAGCAAAAATCGCTATTTCAGTTTCGTGGCATTAACTATTTGTTGTGATATTACATTTAATTTACTACAAGCCATAGCAAATGTTAGTACATAGAGTTATATAAGTACTACACTTTATATTACAGTTTGCAATTTTTCGTGGCAAATTGCAACATTTTTATTGATTTATTTGGTAATTGGTTGTTTATTATTGCATCAAAAATCACCACTGCAGTTTTAATAAAATTGACTATCTGTTGTGATACTACGATGTACGATCCATATAACAACTATAATATATTGGTGAAATTTACTAAAAATTGTAAAATGACTACTACATTTTATAGTATTACTAGCGCCTTTCTGCAATCACGTGGCGGTCACATGCAAATTCCAAGAATGCGTATGAGACAATTTTATTTAATCATTTCACTGTGTGCCATATTATATACTGCAGCGTGCGTGTTGCGCAATTTTGCGTTATAAATTGTGATTGTGGTTTCGTCGTTCACTAATTTAAGGTAAGTTTTGATTTTATTATAGTAAATCCTAAAAGCAAAATTGTGGATACTTTGGTTAATACAGTCCTTGTTGAAACAATGATTAAATTGTGGTAGTACCTGTGTTCAACTTAAGAAAATCTAGAATCAAGTGCGTTAAGGTGATCCATTATTTTGCTTTCTGCGTTGCAAATATCATACGCGTTGTAACTGTAAATTGCGTCACTGTTATGAAATCATATTCTATTGTAATTTGTATAAGTCAAATATAAGCACTTTGCAAAAACCACACCGCAATATTAATGAAAAATAAAAATCTTTGACATACTGAAGCAGGTACCTATATAT
>NW_022171675.1:0-985 GCF_008802855.1 Photinus pyralis
ATTGGAATACCCCCCACACCCGCCGGTACTACGTTCGTAAATTTCTTCTCTTTAAGACTATTCTGAAGTGGGGAGGGTTCTAAACCATACAGGGCGAGAACATAGTAGCGGTGGGTCTGAGGGGTGTGAAAGAAGTAAAAAAGATTAAGGTTTTCATTTCCCGAAAATTACTTTAAAGCCACAATGAGTTTGAATCTTCAATTTTCTACTAGAGGGTATAGTATACCCTCAGATTCACCGGTACGGCATCTTCTGTTGGGAGTGTTCTCAATCGTGTAGAGGGAGAACGTGGTACCTGGGGTTCTGGGGGCAATAAAGTAGGTCAAAACATTCCTTTCTCGAAAATTACTTTAAAACCATAATGGGTTTGGATTTTCTATTTTCTAGTCGAAGGTGCTCCATACCCCTAGAACCCCCGGTACTACGTTCCCCCCTTCGCCATTTAGAATCCTCTCCACTGCAGAATAGCCTTAAAGAGAATAAGATAAGAAGATCCAAGCAAGTAATGGTTTTTAAGTAATTTTCGAGAAAGGGAAGCTAATCTTATTTACTGGGAGGTATTCCGTATCCCCAGATCCCCAGGTACTACGTTCGTAATTTTATTCTCTTTAAGGCTGTTCTGCAGTGGAGAGGATTCTAAATGGCGAAGGTGGGAAAGTACTACAGGGGGTTCCATACCTCCCAGACCCACCGGTACTACGTTGTCGCCTTACATGATTTAGAAACTTTCCCACTGCAGAACAATCTTAAAAAGAGGAAAATTACTAACGTAGTACCGGGGAGTATGGAACCCCCGTAGATCAAAACTGAAGTAAATCAAAACTTTGAAACCATAATGGTTCTTCCCTATCTAGATAATAACAGCGAAGATGAAAACCATCATGGTTTTAAAGTAGTTTTTTGGAAAGGGAAGCTGTAATCTTCTTTACCGGAGAGGGGGGGGGGGGTTCTATGGCCCTAGACCCTCCGGTGCTACGTTCTCGCC
>NW_022171676.1:0-115127 GCF_008802855.1 Photinus pyralis
GTTATCCTCTCTCGACATCGTGACGCATCTACCATTAGTGACGTCATCGTCGAGGGTTAATAAAAGAAGGTCGACGTAATTGAATTGCTAAAGCGCGTGCTAAGGTGACTGACTGATGGGAGGAAGAAAGAAATTTAGATCAGTTCAATGTTTCCAATATTTCCCATAGCTTCGAAGTGCACCGAAATTCTCTTTTGCGACAATAGCGGAAAGCCTTTGTAGACATTGTATTCGAGCATCAACGAAATTACTTCGCTATCGCCAAATTGCGGGAATGCACAGTACATAATTTATACGAGAGATCTTTTTTATGCAAATGTCGCTAAGAAAATGAAATGTGACAAAAGTTCCATTTTCATTAAAAATCGGAAATCAGATATACTTGCGTACTAGTGGGCTTCTACACACCACATAATGTGTGAATATGGAATAGAATCCCTGTGGAAAACTATTGAATTGTTAAAACAAAACGGGGATTCTATTCTTTCGCAGTTAAATATTCAGTTTGTAAACCCCAAATACCCACTAGTTTCATTGTAAACGGCACGGTATAATATAATTAGAATTACACATATAAACGTAGAAATCTTTTACTGTAATATCGCGATGTCAGGTAGAACGTCACCAGAAACTAGTCTATTTCAGAACACCTTGCAGTGCAGGAATACTGACATCGCTACATCTCATTGGTGCCACATTTCAATATAATTAGGAGTTTCACTTATTAACGAGCTCCTAGCGAGTTAATGATTTTTCTGTCCGTCGTCTGTGGACAAGATAACTTCCGAACAGCTTCGAATTTTCCAATTATGTTTTCAATATTTTGGTTATCATCACCCAAGGAAGAACTAATTAAATGTTCAGTGACCCAAGAGTTCATTTATTATATTTGTTACAAGTTAGTTCATAATGAACTTGTACTGATTACTTAATGCGGCGAGTTAATTAATATCCTTCTGTCCTATATATCCTAAATCTTATAGAAAACCAAACACTAGGTTTCTTGCAAACATCATGGAGGATGAAAACCCATGCGCCTTCGTCCAACGAAAACAATATTATATTCCATATTTTCAAGAAAAGAAAATGTGTGCCAGGTATAATACGTACAGCATGTTCCAAAAGGTCAATTTATAATTTATGAAAAAAGGAGGAGAGGACTATCACGAAACCCTGACAATGACAAACAGAACAGTTCCCGAAAATGAAAATTGTGAGAAAGGAAGAACAACAAATGTAGCTCACAGGCAACGACTTGGATGTGTTATATTATATTATATTAGGGGAACTGCTGAAAACTTATCCACTTACGAAGAAGAATTGATAACACGATACACATTGCTTCACATTATCTCCCATGAGTAGGTAGTGAATGGTAAGATAACAGTAACAGACTAAAATCATAATGTTTCAATAGTTAAAAGGAAGTAAAGGAAAAATTCAAAAATTTATTCTAGGGGAGGTTCGTTCGGCCACCCAACTTCCAGTGTCATTTTTAAACGGCAAAATTTTTTTCTGTAGTTATATTTCCGAGCAGATCTCGTTTTGGAAAGTTCACATCCCAGCGATAGATTTTTTTATTGTTTTTGCAAAAATTCGAAATATTAGCTGAATTAAAAAATACGTTGGCCTCAGAGGCTTTCAAATCATACATACAAACAGTTTGCACCTACATCTCTGACTCCTAGTATTTTCAGATAGGGTGGGTATAATTAGTAGTATATGTGGTATAATTAGTAGTACATATTAGCTTGCCAAATACAAAGTTTGGGGGGAATTATACATAACAGCCTAACTCAGGTAAAAATTCAACACCAAAATGAAATAAAATGGACATAATAGCTATGCTTCCTGCAAATAAAGTTCTAGCCGAAGTTTAGATTGTAAATCAATAGTTTGGAAATTCATTAATTTTAAATAGAGCAAGATAGAAAAGTCAGTGTATCAACATAATCACCTAAGTCATGAATATTGAACAATTTCATACTACTTCCTCAAGTTCCAACTAGAATGCTTTAGTGACCAATCATTAGATTCAATTGTATTTCCGACTACCCTGAATGGAAAATTCAAGCTTGCGACCTAATTTAATCTATTTGCATTGCAACTATTTTTCGTCTGGCAATCAGTGGATATTTTCTCGACCGCTCTTCCAAGTTTGGAAAGTAAACTTTTTTCGTAATATGCAGAGAGGGACAGTGATAAAATTTTACTATCCACTTCAAGTTGTGTCTAATAGGAAGAAAATTGTTCATATGAGAAAAATTTATCTTTTATTTTTTCGGGCCGCACAATCTTCCAAGGTAAAATTATGGGACATGAACGTAATAACTACAACAATAAAACCGTTATTAAGCCCCTGTGGTGTATTTCATCACAAGGAATTTTACAAGCATGTCCGATGTTCGCCTAGAATTACGGTATTGAGGAAAGTCCTTAGAGTGACATCAACGCAATTGAGTTTTTATTAAAGAATTCGAGTGACAAAGAAAAATAAAGTTGGAAAGAATTTTCGTGCCGTGAAGAATCTTAAACCGAAAATTACATTCGGGTCACTTTGGTTTTATTATATCAACCTTTACCGAACTCATTTAAGATTTAAACTAAAAGTTCTCAGCTAAAAGTATTATTTTAGGCGGCATATCTTACAATCCAACGCTAAGCTTCCAGTGGCTTAAACCGTAAGCCAACATAATTTTAAACACAGATTACGAGAGGAAATAACAATTTCTTTTGCTAATACAACTAGTCCCTGTTTATACTTCCTCATTATGTAGGATATTCGGGTCTTAGGTTTGTCTTCTGCTTATATTGATCTAGAATAAATACTTTTGTGTGCGACATTCTTGATACTTCATCTAATAACAATAGTATCCATGTTGTACTTCCTTGCGAACGGTTACGCTAATATGCATAAATTCGAATAATTGAAGTATAAAACCCCTTTGTATTTAGTAGTCAATAATTGAAGTATAAAACCCCTTTGTATTTAGTAGTCAATTTAACCCAGAATTGGTCTCGCGCACTTTTACACAGACACTAACATTTACTTTAGTACTGGACTAACAGCAAACCAAGAAACTTAACATATGGGTCTTTGAAACACAGCAATTAAGGTATTCCGGCCGGTATTCCGAGTGCGAATTGTTGAAGGCAAATATAGCGAGGAAAGTTTTGGACAATAAAACCCTGCTATTTTGTGGTGATAGGTATAATACGGTGTATCCGTTGGTGATGGTTTTTTTTAACTATTAAAAGCTTCAATAGATGGACGGTGTTTCATTTTACTTGGTAGATTATTAAAACTATATAATCCTTCTATTATACTTTCTTCATAAAACAGAGTTAGCTCATCGTCGATTTATAATTTGTTTGAAATCTGGAAATGTCCTTAGAACCATGATTGTAGTGTTCATGTAGTTCGTACTGCATTTTCAAAATGGTAGGATGGAGCTAAATTATATATAAGCAGTAGTTCCGGCGAACTTCGTACCACCTTTTGGAAATCCCATTTTTTCCCGTACCCCGTTCTCGTGTGAACTTCGGGAAGTTCTTTCGGAGTACCCCTTAAAACGCCTTCACAGAAACCCACGGTCTAAATCTCAGGTCTCCTTTCGACTGTAAAATACAAAATTCGAGATTAAATCCTATTTCTTTCTGTTCTTTTTCCCGTGGGAATTTCCAAAATTGCCCCTCTACTGTTACAGAGGGCAGGCTATTATTCAATTTTTTTGTATGTATGTGTAATATTAAAAGTAGGTACCTAATTAGGAACCAATAAGAACAACCTGAAATATTTTATACTTTTGATTAGCCTCAAGTCATTTCTGTAGATTTACTTATTCACCAAGTTGAATTAAAGTTTGACTTTATGACTCTAAACCATCCCCCATGAAAACATTTATTGAAAATTTAGCTACGCCTAGTTTCGGGAAAGTAGTTTTTTATTTTAAATTTAAAAATCTAAAATTCTGTCTTATTAATTACAAAACCACTGGTAAGCTACTAAAGGTTAAAATTGAAATTTTGCGTTGGTTTTAAACAAATTGAAGCAGAAGAAAAATCTAAGAATTGTTGACGAATAGTCTGGCAGATTTCAGAAAAAATTGCGCATTAGATGAAGAAAGCATGAAACTCACAGGTATTGATTAGGGTATAGTCCTGATGATTTTAAGATCGGGAGGCCTACAAAAAGTTATCAAAAAACAAAATGGCGGCCGTTCAAAGATTAGGCCTTACTTAATATGGGGAGTGCCTTATTCTGCAGGAACTATGAGTTTTTATGGAAACATGCTTCTGATCTTTTTTATAGCTCTTAAAAATACCCTTACAGCGATATATTACACGACTACTTCCTACTTCCGGTTATCGGAAATGACGTCAAAATCCGAGGTTTTCGTATTCATGCAGTTGCGTACTTTGGTTATAATTCAATAACCCCTGGTTTTAAGAAAACCATGCTTCTAGCCTTTTTTATAGCTCTTAAAAATTATTATATTGTACAAAATCCTAGTTTTTAGAATTTTAACTCCACTAAACGCGAAAGAAACGGATAGGGCCCAAAACGTGTCAGCTATCCGTTACGTGTGTAACGTTCATTGCCACATTACACATACCTATATTTTTTCTTTTGTTTACAGATAAAGGGAGTAATAATAATATAATAATAATAATAATTGACTTTATTCCCATACATAATGTTATACATGAGCATTGACTACATGAGAGTAATATAAACAAAAAAATTTTTTTTAAAGATATCTACAAGAAAAAACAAGAGGAGAAAAGAGACAGAAAGAAAGTTAATTTTTTAACATCAAAAAGAAATTTAATAGGCTCTTGAATGAATTAACGACTTCATCCAAGATCTTGTAGCAGTCTTCGGGAGTCAGACCTTTGCTCTTTCTCGAGTCAATTAGTTTTTCGGATGAAACACATTGACAAAGGGCACATTTTTCCTAGTCCATAACTGACGCGTTAAGTGCATTACAATCCATATTCCTTCCATTCTTCTCCCCCTTCTATTCTTCTCCCTCTTCTTTTCGTATCCTTATTTTCTTATCCTTATTTTTTTCTTGTCCTATTCTTCTCCTTCTATTCTTTAGCTGACTTAAATTAACTGTACTCCCTTTATATCTGTAAACAAAAGAAAAAATATGTGACAATGAACGTTACACACGTAACGGAGCTGACACGTTTTGGGCCGTATCCGTTTTTTTCGCGTTTAGCGGAGTTACAATACTAACAACTAGGGTTTTGTGCAATATAATAATTTTTAAGAGCTATAAAAAAGGCTAGAAGCATGGTTTTCTTAAAACCAGGGGGTTATTGAATTATAACCATAGTACGCAACTGCATGACTACGAAAACCTCGGATTTTGACGTCATTTCCGGTAACCGGAAGTAGGAAGTAGCCGTGTAATATATCGCTGTAAAGGTATTTTTAAGAGCTATAAAAAAGGTCAGAAGCATGTTTCCATAAAAACTCATAGTTCCTGCAGAATAAGGCACTCCCTATATTAAGTAATGTCTAATCTTTGAACGGCCGGCATTTTGTTTTTTGATAACTTTTTGTAGGCCTCCCGATCTTAAAATTATCAGGACTATACTCTGATCAATACCTGTGAGTTTCATGCTTTCTTCATCTAATGCGCAATTGTTGCTATTTTTTACTGAAATCTGCCAGACTAATAGTAACATACTCAAGGTTTGGTCCACGACCTACTGACATACTCATTTAAGGGAGACCTCCTACGACAAACTAGGCGAGCATCCGGAGGTTACAAATGTTAAATTAATTTTAAGGTTGATTTAGAAGAATGACGAATTAACAGATTTGTTGACATATCATCAAAACACTTACAGATAATTACGCTAATTATATTTTGGTCTTCCAACCTGCTCAAACACCCATTGAAGGGGTTTGAAACCGGAGAGGCTTCATACGGTAAATTAGGCAAGCATCCGAACGTTACTAAAAAGTGACTAAATAAATTTTATCTGTAAATAATAAAATATTAGCAAAATTACTCCAAACATCGATTAATTAATTAAATTTTAATTACATTGATTACTGAAAGGTAACATTAATTACTTAATTTAAAACGCATTTTCGCACACGTGGTCGAGATAGTGAAAAACTTAGAAAAGATAAGCGTAATTACAGGAAGAACATTACCGACACGTCAAAAGGTACACGGTGAATTAAAATTTTTAGTGGAAGAAAAGTAAGTTTGTGTTATAGCCGAGAACATCGTTATGGGATAGTTGAGGGTTTTTTTTGACATTATTTGGTATTTGGCCCAAAAGCAGAGATTCACAAAGTGTACAACTATACAGGGTGTTTCATAATTGAATGTCAATATTTAAGGGGTCGATTTTTGGGTCCATTTAAAAAAGAAAACTTCATATGAACCTTTTGAGATACAGTGTGGTAAAATTTTCAAAAAGAAATTTATTATTAATATCTGTAATATCACTTTAGATATTTTAATGAAATTTGGCATGTATGTAGTATGTATCCAGAGGCATTTTTTAACGTACCACATTTTCATCATCATAAAGTGTGACGTCATCTGTCGGATATCAATTAAAGTTTATTGACGCCAATTGGCAACTTTTTACACTTAAATCATTACCAAACAGACCCTAAAGTTAATGTGTTTTTTCTTTTCTTTTTTCTAGGATGATCCTCATACACTTTCCTCCTTTTCTCCTTCTTCCAACACTTCACTCCTGCTGTCCCTTTCCTTTTCGACTTATTTGCCTTTCCTTTCTCTATGTTCTCCTCTTCGTTTCCACAGATTATACATGTTTTTCCCTCTCTCCTCATTTCTGCATCTGAACCTCGCCATTATCTTGATATTTTTTCTTCCCTCCCTTAGGTATTTCGGAACCCAATCTATCTTGGCCCTCAAGTATGTGCACCATGTCTCTTTCTTTCAGTTCATATTCCGTCCTTTCTCCTATTTTTCTCCTTTTTTCGACATCAACCCTTCCGTATCAATTTCTTTCGTAGTTTTTTTTCTTTGTTCTTCCCACTTTCCTTTTGTGTTTATCCTTGATGATGAGCACTCTTTTACTGATTCACTTTCTGTTTCCCTTCGTTCCCTGAATCTTACCGCTCTGCGTCCTTTCCCTCAACCCTTTCCTCTACTTCTCTTCTTTTTATCTCCATTATTATTCTTCTATCTGTTTCTTAATTTTTTTACTAGTGTACCGATTTTTAACCAAATGTTTGAAAATCCAAAAAGCAAAAAGAAGACCATATTTAACCCATTACTATTGTTTCAACTTTTCTCATCAGTACGTCTATCTATCCTTTGCTACCATAAATGATAAATATCTCTTATATGATTATGTATCAATAATAACCGAAATTGCAGCACATTACCTTGTCTAATTGTGGGTTTAGAATATCATTATCATTCGTTGACTATCATTAGAAAATAGCAAATAGCCAATAGAAACGAAGATATGGTTTCGTTAGCGACGGGCAATAATCCTTTGTTTCTATTGGCTATTTCTTAATGATCTAATAATAGTGAACATAATGATTGTTTAAATCCACCATAAAACTGCAAGCTCATTTGTAGTATCCTACGTCAGAACTGTAAAAGTTTGTTTATACAAATTTTCGGTGCTCTTTATATCTAATTGTTGGTCCAAATGGTATACAATTTTCAATGAAATTCTTACATCTAGAATTTTTGAGATACAAAAGACTTTTTTCGATTTTTTTATAAGAGTGTTGAACCTGTGCAAATATAGCAAGAACTACCTGTCTTGGAGAAACATTTAGAGAAAAGTTTAGCTTTGTACCTTTCTATTCAAAACTGCAAACGAAAGTACATTCTTATACAGGGTGATGAAACTCTCAAGGCCGATATTATTCAAAAGCTTATAGGGATCAATAGAATTAATACACGTATCAAGTTGTAAAATTTTTGCAGGTTTTTAGAGGTTATTTAACGTTTAAGGGCGTGTATCCTCTTATCTCGTGACCGTTTGGCCATTCGGTGTCGTTTCTGCCTTTTTCATTAGATGAGGCAGTATTTATCAGGGAAATAAATCTCCCTTTGACCTCTTGTCATTGCTAGAGTTCACAAGTGCATTTTCCATAAGACCGATGATATACCACCCCAATATAAGAACACATCCACTTTGTAGCTGATTAGAGGCAACCAACATTACTGCGTCGTGCTCGCAAATTGTAAGATATCTTCCTCGACACAGACGATTGAGATTTTTAGCAAAGACGCCTTGGTAACTTTATCAAAATTGGAAGTTCAAACGTAAACGATATCGGGGATTCACGTACAGGCGTTATCCCTTCCTTTGAGTTTTAACATAAAAGTCGTTTGTAAGGTATGAGACGAAAACTTGTAAACCGAGCGAAGTACCTTAAACGGCAAGTTTTTATCTTTATTTTTGTCAGTAACTTTTAAAGGCACGAGAAAATCAATGGCTTCATGAAAACGTGACCATCACCCCCATTTAGTTTTGCCGCGAAATACTCGCGTGTAAAGTTAAAGCCTCGCCGATTTCTGCTAGAAACGTTTATTATTATTAGACCTTCTACGACGCCTACGCTGTAAGTGTTTATTAATCCTGCAGGAGGCATTCCAAATCTAGAAAACACGTCAGATGCTGTGCAATTTTAATATTTCGCCGCTTTAAAACGTTACTTTTGGGAACGATCTCTTTTAGTGCCTAGTGACGAATAGATTGGAAGATCATTTCTGGTGTAAGTTAATTATTTCCCTATGCGGAATAACCCATAATGCGACCAGGTGCGGTTAGGGGTGAATATCTCTAAGAAAGGACTATTTGCTTTCTTATCCCCTGACCGTATTGTTTAGATTCTCAGGTAAAACCGGGAGTGCATTGAATTGCTTTACGGGAGCCTAATGCGAGCTGACATTATTTGATATCTTAACATCTGCCGTTTTGTTAAAACTCAATATTTATATTACAAATAAAAATACTTTTAAAAGTTTAATTACCGTAAAATATCGGTATACATTGACATCCGTCTTGTGGACCATCCATGCGGAAAAAAAGACGTTCACTTATATATTCATAATTTCTGGAGGCGCATTAAAAAAGTTTAGATATCCTATTTATATTTTTATATTTTTCTTTAACTGGTGGGAACATTTTATAGTCTCTTCACAAACCATTAAAATACGTGAAATGGATGGGGTAAGAATTTTATTATCTTCACCGTCATAAAATCTCTGGCATTCATTATTAGCGAGTTTTTTATGAGAGAAATGAGTGACATTTTGGAAAGTATTGTAGGTGTGTATACTCAAAGTCTTTATGTCGCTTCTGTATTTTATTTTTCGATGTAAGCATTGAGTGCAGACGTGTTAGACCTAAGAATGACATTTTGATTTATTATAGCTCAATTAGGGTAATGGTTTGCTTATCTATTTATTTATAAACAAATAAAAGTAAACTCTTAAGATTCTGCTCCTTCTTGAATTTCCTTGTTAATTTCTAAGGGTTGATTTTGTATTGCTTTAGTTTTATTTTTTCGTATATAGGTATATTTACTAGAATAACGTGCTTCGTTTAGGTCCCCGTTATCAAAAGCTTATTATTTTCTTTTAATTTTTCAGGAACAATAAGAAGGTTGAAACTAACGGCATTACCATCTAGGTTTTTGGGGAATTTGGTTTTATTTGACACAATGGTTGTTTTAGTCCTATTGGTTCTGTTTTAAATTTCTTCTACATACACTTTGCTTTAATATCAATTGAAGGCTGTTTTTCGCGTATTTTGTGATGATCGATAGTTTGCTCGCATTTTATAAACAGCTAAATATCTGGGCAACGGGGCATCCCTGGTATTATTGAGCTATTTTTGTATGGCAGGTTCACTCTCCTAAAATAATCATGTATCAATATCCTCAAGCTCTAAGAAAACCGTTAAACACCATTAAAAATTCTGAAAAACTCATAAACTATTACAGACTAAACGCTTAAAAACACGCTAGGGTAGCTCCTCGATACTCTTTCAGGATGTTGGAGGCTCTTACAGATTCTTACTAGTTCTTAAAGGCTCGCGTAATCTCTTAAACGCCCTTAAAAAACTAAAAGCCTTTTGGAGACTCTTTCGCACTGAAAACCCTTAAAAACTAAATGCAATGTGCTGGAAGTTTCTTGAAAATCTTTCAAAACTTTTGAGGACACTTAAAAGCTACGAACATGAATAAATATCCGTTAAAAGTTCTTAAACTTTTGAAGATCTTGAAAGATCGTTGAAGACTCCTAAAGACCCGCAAAATTGACTCTAAAAGCTTATGGATAATTTTGGAGACTGTTTTCAAGGATTCTTCAAGGCGGCACCGGCACCTAAATATTTTAAGGGTTCTAGAACGCTTAGAATTTCCTAATTATACTTCTTTACACGTGGGTTCTGTAACTGTTGTTATGCAACTGCTGATTGAACATCACCAGATCATTTGCATTATCAAGACATACATATTATAATACCTATAGTTACTTTGTAACTTTTCACTTTGAAGTGTATTTATTTGTCTCTGATTTTGTAGTTTGTAGTTTTCATTCCAGTCTGCTCACACTTATTTGCATTTTTATTTCAGATTGGTGTTTGACTAACCTAACCAAGCGAGAGATCATCCCTTCTAGCCCCTAATACGTAAGTAGTTATTTTTCTTCTATAATAATAATACCTATTGTTTATTACGCCTAGGGCAATTTACAATATAATGTACTATAATAACAAATAATCGTACCTAACAACTGCGTGTACGCAAGTAGATAACACGAAATAATTAAATTTAAACATTGATGATAACACGTAACGTCATTCAGTTAAAGTATTCTGGCATCGAATAAGCACTTATTCATATGAAGATAGCATATGAAGTCCTCTATTTTCTATTTGAGATCCCAATGTATAATTTTATGGGGTCGAATCTGCCAAAGGCGATTCTTTCACAGACCAATATTCCAGAGGGAAAGCGACAGCGGCGCGTCATTACATTGGTCAAAGGGAACTTCAGTTATTTCAAGGGATAGTTGGTCCTTTGAGGTGTAGGTTTCTTGAACGTGAATATTCCTCGCGAAAAAGTATTGTTGAAACGAATATTCCGGAGAAGACTCTTCAGGGAGTTAACTCACCAGGGTGCGATTCTTCCGGGAGGGGTGTCCAATGGCCAACTGAATTTTTTTAATATTAACGAATCCCTATGAACTAATATATTTAAGCCTTTATTCAACTCACAATTCGATCTTTTAAATAGAATTTAATGTTCCTACCTAGGATTTGGAGTAAATTTGCTAATAATAATAATATGGTGTATGTCATTATACCCCTAAACCGAACGGTTTTCAAAATGATTGGAGTTTATTCAAAAATTTTAGCAAATGTACCCTTTCATAAAATATTTTTTTTTTGCAAAGCAACCAAAACATACCGAGTGTTCAGAATCTTGTACAGAACAAAAATTAACTTATTCCTTGGAATATTTCGTGTCAATTAAGTTTTGATAAATTTTAGTCAAGTTTATCAAAAATTTTAAGCCTAATACAAATAGAGGAAGAAAAGTAAGTAAATACGTAGAATCTATAAAGTTTAACAGTTAAGATATTGATTCGGAAACAAAATTAATTTGTGAAAACATAACAAAGCGGCAACCAATCCCTGATTCTCCTGTTCTATTCCCAAACGTAGGTAGTAGCGTTTTATTTAATTTTGGTTGATTTAACTTCACACCCTTTCTATGCTAATATAAAAGGTACAGGTATTTCCGTTCACCCTTGAGGAATTTCCAGCAAGATTGTATTGCACTTCCAAATTGGCCAAATGTAAGCCTCAGCTGCTACCAATTTCCACTGTTTCGTTAAGTAAAAGGCAACCTGATGAACGATCGACTCGTTTTACGTAACGACGGGTACAAGTGAAAAGTTTTCTGCACGCGATCTTATGTATAATCGGTGCATTTTATAATCCGATAAGAGAAGCTTATCGAGAGAGCGAATACGTGAGAGAAAAAAAAAAGAAAACAAAAACCCAAAAGCTCGAACGGAAGTTTTATTTAATTTTTTGCGTTAACAGTCACCGCAGCGTCGTAAATTTTCCAAAAGCCATTGAATCCTAACCGAATTCAACAACACACATTTAATTTTCGGTAATAAATTTCTGGTTAAATAGAGAACCACAGAGGCAGTAATTCTCTCACAGGCACACGGACTGCTTGATTTCCCGAATTAAAACTCCCCAAGTTGCATCATTAGAGGTCACTTGTTCTTGTTATTCTAAACCCCATTTCAGTTGCTTCAAGTTAGTTTCACTTTTTGTTACGATAGAAACTGTAGTTTCGAGTTTTTCCGACCAATTTTCTTGCGCGAGTCTATCCATATCGTTTAATAATATGGTATCGCTTTTTTCGCGGGATTTAAGTGAATTACTGTGTTTCAGCCCGCATCTAAATAACGGAGTGGAATTGTTTAAACTTCGCGAGTTATATTCAAAGCTAGTCGGAAAAGTTCAAGTCTTTACGTTGTCTTCTTGTACATTCCTAGATTCTTTTGTGACAAAATAGGTTGTAAAGTTCCAGTTTAAACTTTCTATGTAGTTGTCTAGTTAAGTGCTCTCCATCGCGCATTTTCTCAATTTTACAGGAACATTTTGTTTTGAAGCATTGTATTGCAATTGAGACAAAAGTTGACAAACATTACTAATTATTTCCGCCGTTATACATCTAAAATATTCATAATGATACTACATAATTTATACTAAGAACGGTCAATGCTAAAACCGACAATTTAGTTCTGACGTAACATAAATAGGCTTCGTAAACGGCTACTTTCCGGACAGCACCAAATAGAGCACGGAGCGTATCCTTGGTTTGTTCCAGAAGCAGATCACCGACTTCAAATCTAATAGTGCAGCGGAGAGAGCCGTGAAATCGTTCAAAAAATTTTTTCGGAGTAGAAAGAATTGGGACCCACACCATTTTGTTCAGAAATGTTTGAACCTTCAGAATCTCGCTTTACGACATTTTCCCGTGGTCCTGACAAAAGTTATAGGCCGCTAAAGTTGAAATTTACTCATTTTCGCGCGCGCGACTAGACCACCGAAAGTATTTATTTTCTCCAGCAACTAAGCGATATACATCAATAATTCCTTTTGTAAAATGAAAGTACATTTATAGCAGAATCTAAAGCATTCATATTTACCTACCTTGTTATGGACAGTTTTTAGAAAAATGACCGTCAACTTCCAAAATTCGTGTAGCAGATGAAAAGTGCGCACTTTGAACTCTCATAACTTTTTATTTCACGATATCGATTTCCAATATTAATAGCTCATTCGATGCTCCAAAGCATTGTGATTATTTTATTTTCTATAACATTACCGTGAATTTTTCATAATAAAAAAGTTACGGTCATTTAAGTAAAACCCTACCAACCTCGCCGAGTCGGGAGTCGCGAGTGAGACGGAGAGGGAAGGATAGTCAGCAGCGTTCGCTAAACAAGGAGCGATGCGTAAGAGGTTCTACTTTACTTTACTAAGAAATTTCTCTCCGAATACCAAAACTAGCTATTTAGGCCGTTTACAAATGCATTCCGCCGAGTTGCATTGTAAAATCTCAAACAATTCATTAACTCCATGTATCTCAGTTCTTTGGAAAAATATATAGGTACAAATAGGTACCTTTCCCTGTAAATTTTGGGGGTTACTCCACATTAGGTATCTCTTGTGCTGTGCTGTATATTGCAAGATCAGCAGTGACAACGGTATGATTTTGTCCCAAAGATTCAGGCTTGTTTTTTGATCTCACTAGACGATTGCTTATAGGATGGTATTGTAGCTCGCTGGTGGAGAATTCAAAAACGGCACACATATATTGAATAGTAGATACCGGAACTTACTTAGGATTATCAGCATGTACTTAGGCGGTTAAAGTCAGTTATCTGGTCGTTATCTAGTGATAGGTAAACGAGGAATTTGGATTTCTTCTGCCGATGTATCTCGCTTTTGAAAAAGGACTGTGCGTTGAATTTTTTTCGTCTGTTTCCACAGAAGATGGCCTACTTATTCTTATTCTGTGACTGTTTCCTCATTGATGTCGAAGTTATTAATGCTCAAAATTATCATTTTTTATTTGACAAATTTTTGTGAAATGTAGGTAGACACCCTTAGCAGAACATGTAATATTGACGTTTACTGTACTTGTTATGCCACTGTCGGAGAACATTTTCTGACCCGAAAGACCAATTTGCAAATGAGTGTAACTTGTGTTTGAAAAATGACCTTATGAAAAACTGTTCACCATTTTTGTTCCGTATGTATACCTACACAACAAACTTCGTGGAATTTTGTCAAGTTTCGTTGTCCGGCCAAGAATTGCAGTGGAATTATTTTTTTCGAATTTTCGTGATTTTTATATTCAAAAACCACCAGATACCAAATTTCGTCGAAATCAACATTTTTTCGCACCCCTATTGAGGAGTGTGCCCTTTTGCGGTAGGAATTTTGAATAATTATTTGCAAAACCGGAAAGGGCATACAGCAAAACCTATTCAAAGACTTACCACCAGTCTCTGTACTGTTGCTGAGAAAAAAATTAAAAGAGAAATGGAAACTTTACCACTTTTATGAGGGTGGCTCCTGAACGAATACATGGAATTAATGAATTGTTTGAGATTTTACAATGCAACCCGGCGGAATGCATGTGTAAACGGCCTAAATAGCTAGTTTTGGTATTCGGAGAGAAATTTCTTAGTAAAGTAGAACCCGAGGTAGAACCTCTTACGCATCGCTCCTTGTTTAGCGAACGCTGCTGACTATCCTTCCCTCTCCGTCTCACTCGCGACTCCCGACTCGGCGAGGTTGGTAGGGTTTTACTTAAATGACCGTAACTTTTTTATTATGAAAAATTCACGGTAATGTTATAGAAAATAAAATAATCACAATGCTTTGGAGCATCGAATGAGCTATAAATATTGGAAATCGATATCGTGAATAAAAAGTTATGAGAGTTCAAAGTGCGCACTTTTCATCTGCTACACGAATTTTGGAAGTTGACGGTCATTTTTCTAAAAACTGTGCATAACAAGGTAGGTAAATATGAATGCTTTAGATTCTGCTATAAATGTACTTTCATTTTACAAAAGGAATTATTGATGTATATCGCTTAGTTGCTGAGAAAATAAATACTTTCGGTGGTCTAGTCGCGCGCGCGAAAATGAGTAAAGTTCAACTTTAGCGGCCTATAACTTTTGTCAGGACCACGGGAAAATGTCGTAAAGCGAGATTCTGAAGGTTCAAACATTTCTGAACAAAATGGTGTGGGTCCCAATTCTTTCTACTCCGAAAAAAAAACTACCTCAAATAAGCGAGTTAGCGCCGGCTCTCCGCTGCACTATAAGGAACGGCCAGTGCTGAAGAGAGACAGCTGGGGATGGTTTTGTTCATCTAACAATAACCGTGGACCAACTCTCGCTGAGATGCTTAGAGCAGAAGTCCTAAGAGCCAGCTTCAGGTTTAGACAAGTGGGAATCAAGGCTAAAGGCTCTAGCAAGCCTAAGGCGAGTAGAGCGACCTCCAAGGGATCGCCAGGCAGGGCAACTGGAGGATAGCCAAGCACCCAAATCCAAACGGAACAACCCGTCTAAGGCGCAGGCTCCTCAGCCGTCAGCCCAGTGAGCCGAGGTCAAACGTCAAGAAGCTGAGGCGATGGGAAGCGCTTTAGCACTACACCGAACCAAGGGGTTCAAACCGTGGAAACTAGATAGGACATATATTCTTGGGGAGGATTGTATAGGAGAGGTAGCTGAATCCCCATCGGGTATAATGCCAATAAATCTCAACCTAGGGGTACCATACAGACCATACAGTATAGACTGTAGACATTACACAAAAGGATGATTGGGAGAGAAGAAAGCCCACCTTTAGGAAAGGCTCTGCGCAGTGCTACACAGAGAGTTCAAAATATAAAGACGACAAAACAGGGATAGGGATCAGCTACCCAAACTGCCGAATCTCGGAATTACTGGGACGAAAAGCCACCGTCTATCAAGCGGTGGTCCATGCCATAAACCTCATAAACCTACAAATCAGCAAGTAAGAAGGGGGCAAAAGACAGACAAGCTGCACTGAAGGCTTTAGTAGCCCGTACCGGCGACTCCAAGCTAGTCTAGGAGTGCATCTTCAATCTAAATAAATTGGCAAGTGGCAATCCATCACACTACGGTGGGTGCCATGGCATTCAGACATTGTAGGCAACATGAAGGCCGATGAACTTACCAAACAAGGAGCCAGGCGGAAGCTTATAGGACCGGAGCCCTTCTTTGGAGGCAGAGGGTACCAGGACACCGACAGGCCAAGTTATTCATTAAGACCACGCTACAAAAGGCTTCGGAAGCTTTCAATAGAAAAGACCTACGGTCTACTACAGGCCATGTACCGCTTAAATACCAACTGCATAAATGGGTATTGACGCAGCGGCGGAGGCAACGTGCAGACTTTGGAGACAGACAGATGGTATATAGCCCGACGTTTATACAACTGTACCTCAGCACACGGATGACAATTAATTGTGTGGTTGTACTATAATGTAAAATGTACATCAGAATTAATCGGATGCCATCTAATGCAATTTCCAAAACGACCTAATCCTTACTTTTTAATGATGCGTCTGATGTGAAACAAATTTGTATTTTAACTACCCCGGTTATCATGACGTCTCCGTATATAGGGAAGTGCAAATCACCGCCCTTATCCCTACAAATTCCTGAATATCCCTGATTTATTAGTCGGTATCTCCGCAATAATAACGTATTTCATTTATGTCGCTTAAAAGGTTAATATTTACCCGTAAATAACCAAATTAATTAAATCTAATTAGAATTACAAATACATGGAGATAACTTCTGAGATTAGGCAGCCAAATCCAGCTATTTAGAATGTGAAATGGAAGCGCTTGGCATTCTCTTTCGGGCCGTAGTGGGTTTGAAATTCAAATGTATAAGTCATGAGGTATTTTTTAAAGCGTTTGTTATAACGCTTAGCGTGTGATTGCGTCGGTTTTCTTTATCGGCATGTGTCAAATTAACATGTTCGTAGAAGACGAAATTAATGAAATCTACTGTACCGATCTTAGAACGTCTGTGCACAGAGGAGTAGATATCCTGTATTGTTAAAACATCTTTTTGATTCACAGTAAAGCAGCAGCATATTGCAACTATATTTTTAAAAGGAAAAAAATGGCAAATTCTGTTATACTGGCTAGCCATAAGGTAGAGCCATGATGATGAGCTTTCATGGTCGCACAGATCACGGTGATTACTACGTTTCCGCATGTGTGCAATTATGAAAAGAGCAATCTGGCTCATTTTTCAGTTTCACAATCGCCAAGTAGATTTTTCCGAACCACACGTTAGCCACGCATTTTTTTAAATATTAACATTTATTTTCTTAGTTGAACACATTTTAAATGGAAATTTGAGGTTTAAAGAGTGTGATAGGCATTGAGGATAGTTTGAAGAGAACTTAAGAGGAAATTGTAGGTTACATGAAGGGGGGCTTGAGGAAAATTTACAGAGGAACTTCCTAATGGGGGGAATTTACGTAGAAGCAGGATAAAACGAACAGAATGGCATCTTTATGGTTCAGTGGTAGAGCGTTGGACTATAAATGCGGGTGTTCGAACCTGGGTTGAGGTGAATTTCTCATCTGTGGCAGAGATGTAAATTACCTTAGACCAGTTTCGAGCATTCTGCCGGCTACTTCGAATTAAGTTTTCTTGCAGTTTTCCTAATTCGTAAGGTAAATACCGGAGTAGTATGGAACAACTTAAGACCTTCTACAGGGGCACCTTTAAAAAGCATTATGCTGGTCACTCTGTAATTGGGCACAAGCCTGTTGAGGGCCCAGAACAAGAGAGCCACATAAATAAATAAATAAATAAAACACGAGAACAACTTGAGTGACAGAACCTTAGAGGGAGTGTGGGGAGAATTTTAAAGTTTAAAGTAACCTGACATGGACTAGCAGGTAACCAATCTTGGTTATAAGATCGAGTGGATTTGGGGTAGAATGTAAGGTGGTAGACAGTCACTACTACCAAAATTGTAGACTGGAAACCTTACACCTCAAATTGAGTAAAAGCATTTGCTAAATACTGCTTTATTATCTAAACAATCGTAACTCGTAAGCGTTTTTCTATTGTTGTGACCATAATACTGCTTGTTTCATTAATTAATTATACTACATGTGCATTTCTACTAACCCAGTAATCATAATGTGTATACGATGCGCCCTGGCTCTCAAATCGCACCATATTATTATTTAATCTAAATTGTTCTAATTGTTACGAGAATATTATTCAGTGTTATTGACTTCTTGATTCTTCAGAAATCAAATACACCTTTTATGTGACGAAAAAGCAATCTGTCTTATTTCGAATGCAGAAGTCTTGCAATATTTTTTAATCGTCCAGCATTTCACGCCCACAAATCAGTGGCACACTTAATTTGAGTATTCCTTTTCACAGTGGAACTCCAAGTTTAACCATTTCCATCGGTATAAAGACAGTGAAAGGCATTGTAGTTGTGCATTTTATAGATCAGAAAATATCGACAATCTCCCTACAATTCATTGCGTGGAACTGAATCATTTACCGAACCATAGTCTCTCGACTTTCACCGACTGAAAAAATATGTGTCGAAACGAGTTTTCCATTGGAAAATAGCCCTTCCGGGTGACTTTTCGGTTTAGCTTTCGGGCGATGCACGGCTCACACGTAATCATATCAGTCTGTTTCTGGTCTATAGCTAATTTTAGTCCGGACACCATTTCATTTCATGCGTTCTTCCCGAATATGTGGCCAAAACGACTGTGCCATATCTCACAATCTTTCTGAGCAACGACTTTTCTTTAACATTTTTTCCGATCGGTGGAATTATCCAGCTCGTACAACGAATCACACCTCGTTCCACTAGCCACAATTTCGGAATTACGATAGATCAGGGCTTTTCCTTGTCCAAACACGAGACTCTTTTTTTGATTTTTTTTTAGCGAAACGGTTAGTTTTATGAAAGAAATAGCGCAGACAAAAAAACGGGCCACCAACACTCATGCTTCTTATTAAAATATTGCTTGGCAACGTGTTTTTTCGATTTTTTTCGGAGAATTAGATTCCCTTATGATATTGCGTACGATAAAACACGATAGATATACCCAAACATCTGGAATTAATACGACAGATAAAACCGAAACAATTTCAAAATCACTAAGTGTATGACTACGCTACATGAATTGCACCGAGTCTCAATTTCAGCAAAGCTTTCAACCCTTTATATGAAAGTTTTATTGTTTATAACAAGAATATACAAATAAAGTTTAGAGAAGTTGTATGTAAACCCTAATGGCCTTTCTACTTCTAAGAAATTTGTTTGACAAATAACATCCTCGGAGACTAGCAGAGATGACCGTAAAGGATGTTTGTCAACTGGATACTCTTTTTGAAAATATGACAGGCATAATGAAGCATATTTTAGCACTGGGGCATTATCGACAGTTTCCAAGGACTTTTCCAAACCGCAAGAGAATTTATAAATTATTCATTTAAAGCATAAGAAAATCATTTCAAAACTACTTCCAATTCATGCACCGCATTTTTAAACGCTTAATAGCCTTTAAATTGTTTACATTAAAAATACACTAGCGAACCGTAAACCTGAAAATACTCAAAACTTCTTAATTATAAAATCTTGCTTGGTACAAGTTATCCTTCTGAAATTTGATTTTCCGGAATAATGCAACAAACATTTGTGTGCAAAGTTTTAAAAGCTTTGATCTCGTAAGCCCTTGCCGAAATTACGAACTTTTTAAGTTAATTTCAGTAGAATGTTACATTAGGTTAATAATCGATGAAAGCCCTTAGATTTGTGAACAGGAAATATTGTGGAATTTTAAAAAAATAGTCCTGTTAAGTATGATAAATCGTGAGAGGTTTGCCTGGCTTGGCAGCGAATTATTTTTCTCTGAGAAGAAATCAAACTGCAGGAAATGAAACACTCCTGCAAAAGCAGGAAATGGACTAAAAACCCCTCACCTCGACTTTTATTCGACTTCCATTTTCATTCGACATATTTTTTTATTGTTATAAAATCAATTTTTAGCAGGAATACTTCGACGCTCAACACTCAAGTTATAATACTCGAATTTATAAAACTATAAATGGAGTTTTAACGAGTTTTAATGCAGCTTATCTAAACGGCTTTAACGAAAGAGATTAACATTTATAACTAACCGTATCCAACTTTTATAAGACTAATTAAATTGTACTGGATTGTATGGAAACTGGTTTACTGAAAGCTATTTCCGTATTCCAATTATGAATTTCAGAACACCCCCTAATAACCCTTTTTAGACAAATCCACTTTATACTACCTTACCCACAATACTCATTATTGCCGCCCGATAATTTCGTTACTTTAATTAGCGATACCACACGAAATTATTTCGATCGCAAATTAATTACATCTAAGCTTTTTCTCTCGATAGTAGTCATCTTAATTACTTACCAGTAAATTTTAGAAGACAAATTAATGGGATACGTTTTAATGAAGTGATGTCTTAACGTGCTCGGATTAATTAAGTTAAGGGGACGTATTTGAAAGGTTAAATTAAAGCGTGAGATAATTTATAACTTTTTGTTTACGTAATTTTGCGACGACATTTCCCCAAGTATTGGGGATTATTTATAATTTTCCGAGTTAAAGATTCTAAACTCGTGACCCGCATTCGGTAAATATACGGTAACCTCCTGTTCCTGGTTATAAATTTTATAATAAATTTTGATGTTGCCAGACACTGACACTAATTCGGCTTTAGTGTCAAGACATCCCGCATTTCGAGAAATCAATAAGTCAAGATATTTATTATTATTTCTTCAGAAAAACTCGGTGACGTGATGCATATACCCGCATGCCATATTTTTATTTCCTTTCGGTGTTTTCGCTTCTGCTGGTACTGTAAGTGGTGACGTTAACGATATTTTACAGTTTTTGGTAGCTCATTAACTTCGTAATTGCAGTCAACACTGACACGAAATTAAGCCTCCCTTAAATATGTTCATAAAATTCGTATTAATTAACACACCGTTAAATATCTACATCATTAATAGTGCGTAAAATTACTAATTGCCATGTCGTTGATAGAAAAGCGTTTTAAGGGGGTAGTAAATTGACAATTGCAGGGCGAAACATTAAACACCTCATTATCAAGGACGAAAGATTTCATCATTAGGGAGTACTTTCATCACAAACACAAGACTTAATTACCAACATTTCTATCTCCCTTTTCTTAACATCAGCTAGTTCATTTGTCCGAATTTTGACTTTGGAAAATCACCCTGATCCACATTCATAGCTTCTCAGCGCTTGCAATTTCCTTATGACCATAACTACAAAATCCTTTTAGAGTGCTTATATTGTTGATACTCTGGCTTAATCTAGTGTGCTAATTGCAATAGAGCACGGTTGGCTTAATTGATGATGATGACGACTACGTACGTTGTATAACTACTAACTAGAGCTTTTAGCTCAAATAGCATGATTATCGTTCCATTAACGGAAGTAATTTTCAAAGTTAGTAAGTACTTTTGCAATATGAAGCTAATAACAGTCTCTTCTGTTTACATATGTCTACCTAAATATTGAATCTGGCGCGTTTTACGTGTAGTAAAGGCTTTTTACTTTTGTTGCTAGAATAATACTTTAAATTGCAACTGTGAGCAAGTACCGTTTTATTAACTTTCAAGAAACCTTTAACACGCTTGCATTTTAATGATTTCGTTATTGCACGATAAAAATTCATATTACTTTGCAATGTCTACGTTACTCCCTTGACTTTTCATCGTCTGTTTGAAACCTATAGAACTATCGTGATGTAGCAACACATTCTGTGTAAGAAAACGTATAATATAATGCTTACAATTTAAACAGGCTATGATTTTAATTGGTCTAAGCACCCTTATCCTAGCCTCGAAGCCGCGCACTGCATTATTTTATATATGTAGAAGCTGCTCTAACAATGCTACCACATTTTGAGTTGCTCTTATTATGTCAGTGAACAATTGCTCAAAAAGTCTAGGTCCGAGAAAAAGTATGTTTGAGGTCTACGTTGACTACGTTGCGTAGTACCTATAATAAATATTTTAAATAGGTTACCCTTTTATTTTTACTTACAACTGCTTTTAATATGTACCTAACTATTAACGCGATCAAATTTCAATTTTAAATTTTAACTCATTTAACTCAACTTTTCTTTTTTATTACACAATATTATGTAGGAGGTTTAGTGCCTTTTTCTATCAATAACGTATGTCATAAATACAATACAAAATCTGTTTCATGTAAACAATTTTGCGGGTCGATTCCTTTAAGAATATTAAAATTTCTTCGAACAGTGCAAATTCCTAAAGATAATCGACCACTACGTTATAAAAATAAAAACAAGCACTTGCCATTATTAAGATGGGTAATATTCTCTTCTAGCTGATAACTACTGATTTTGTCTCTCCTTAATAAATGCTACTCCCTTTAGAAATATGAAAATAGACGGTTTCGATGGTTGACTCCGTGATGAATCCAAAAAAATATCGTATTGCGAATCAGAACACCCCGGTTGCAATTTCGCGAAAATACTCGAGGTCGTGATTATGCAAAGGAATAAAATACCAATGTTCCACTGGGCATTCACCTGGTACAAAAGATATTGTGATTGCTTTGAGTCACATGTAAGGCCATTTATCAAAGACTCCTTTTCAAAGTGGTTCAATTTGGTTTTATGGTTAAGAACCTGAGGTTTCTAGGGTTTCTGTATTAATCGTCCCAATTCATGGTAACATTTTCACATTTTTTATTTGGCGCCCAACGTGGGACCACACCATCATTTATTAAATAATTTGATAAATAATGCTGTGGCCCCACGTTGGACACCAAATAAATAATGCTATGTGTAATGGTATGCGATTTAACATAAAGAAAAATCCTAGCCTTGACTTGAAACTTTTATGAACATGAGTGAGCTGAAGGCCAATGAAATCTCCACTCAAATTTTGAATAAGTAACCTTCGAATAAAAAGAAAAATCTGACAAAAATAAAACTCTACTCGGATCTAAAATTGGGATTCAAAAATTAATTAATTAATAATTGATTAATAAAAGAAATTACAAGAATAAATTTTGCAAGCCAAAAGTAATACAAAAACGAAACCTGTAAGAAAAATTTAAGGCTAACAATGACTTTTTGAACAAATAACCTCGTTTTCAGAGCGGGCAAATCGAAAACACAATTCAAGAGATCTCAAGAAAAATAATTACTCTCAGTTCAGTTAATTAATATTTTTCAGAGTTATCGGAAATGTGTATTACAAATGATTGTTGCAAAATCTACCGTTTACAAAATAAGTATAAGTACATAATCAAGTAAAAAAGTTACCGGAGCTAACCTCATTTTCTTTTAATGGAACACTGTATATTTTAATCTAAACAGCCAGCCTATTTAAGTCTCTTTTCAAAACTATAAGGGATGGTATTAAAGATTCAACAAAATACAACAACAATTTTAGACAATTTTTGAATTGAATCCATTAAAAAAATGAGGTTGAATCCGCTAACTTTTTACCTGACCCCCTCTACTTATTTTGAAAACGGAATATTATGCAACAATCATTACAAAGAAACTTTTGTAATAAACACATTTCCGATAAATAAAAAAAAAATAAAAAAGAAGTTATAGGCTTTTATTAAAAAAATGTAAAACTGCAACGTTTGCCCATAACTCAAAAACAAAATATTGTAGGCCAGTTTCATTTTCAACATCGAGTTTATCTATCTGACAAATTTGCTTCAAAATAAAAAATACGTTCGATAGGTTTTTTAATTAAATAATTGGCAAATTTGGATTTTTCTGGCATATCTTCAAAAGTAATCAAAACTTTCTGGTTTTCTTTAAAACATGATACTGATAATAACTTTTTAATTGCGCATCATTTCTCTAATTTGGCTATCGTCATATTTTCTATGGTTTCGGAGTACCCCATGGTAGACATACTTATATTGGACACTGTCTACAAATACACTTCTACCCAGATCTCAAAGATCCGTCTGTCTGTGCCAAACTACTCAACCGAAAGTAACATAATGTTTGCAAATGTGTTCTAAGGCGAAGGTCAACAGCTGAAAAGCTTTTGAAGATTAGCTTATTTTTTATTTATTAAATCAATTTATTAAATTAAATAATTAAAATTATATTATATTATTATTTTATATTATTATGTGAACTGTATTTTCCTAGAAAGACGAATTTCTGCAGTGGAACACTGCAAATTATTATTTCGCTCGTGCGATCTGTAGACTTATTGACCCACTTAGTAATCAATCTGGCATCGAGCAATGGAATTTGGTCTTTTTCCCTAGAAAATTGATGCCTAAATACCGATTTTGGCATCTTTTGGGCACCAAAAATGCATATGGATCACATTCTGGAGATTAAGGAATAGAGTGTAGTCATTTTCAAAACAAAAAAAGATAAATAACGATTGTTTCTTTTTTAACTAGTCTTTACACCACGCATTTCGTACTTTAAGTTTACGATCTGAATCTGCTGCAAATAAAACACTGAGATGTGCGGTAGACCTGTAGTTGTGGATTAAGAGGTGTTTTGACAGGTGGACCTGACCAAAATACCTGCGACAGGCGGACTTGGCAGGTGAACCTGTAGGTGTGATGCGCGCTACCATATGCGATACTGTCAGCAACATGAGCTAAAGTAAACTTTTTAGTCTGTTTGTTGTATCCGTTAATTATTAATTAATTATTTATTTTATTTCTGCTATGTAAAGTCATAGGAGATGCATCCCTAGCCGTAATGGATGAAAAGATTCATTTTTACCATGCGAAAAACGAAAATAGCATTTAAAATGCGCCATCCTGTGTATTGCATGATACTGGGGGATGTCGGAGAATATACATAAGACAATTTTTCGGTTATTTATTGCGAGTATAAGCTACACCTCAAAATAGTACTGAACTGATTTGATACCTAACAGTGACGAATTTGACCCAGGCACTCCAATAATGGTAAAGTAAAAAAAGCGAAAACAGCGAAGCTATGATATTCGTCCATACCATGAGATAGTTCCTATAATGGAAACAGTGAAGTAGTCAGGTATCGAGACAATCACAACACTAATCCCTTTTAATTACAACCGCTCCATAAGTATAGAAATAGGAGCGAAATGAAACAAGGATTCTGTTTTTTCATAAACATCCATAAGTGACAGATATTTAAGTGAAAAGAAATACACGCATTTTTATCTGGGAAACAGAACGCTTCGCAACGAAAACGGCTGAGTAATGGGATACGTTATTACATCGAAATTCGAAATACTAATAGTATCTCTGCTGATGGAACATATTTCGGAAAAGGAAAGGAAGGAATCGATAATGCACCTGCAGTCCTGCACCCCATTACATTAAACCGAATCTATTAGATGCATGGTTGGTTACAGGACATGAATATGTGAAAACTTTTCCAAAAATGAGCTTACTGATTATAACAATAATAAAAAATGCAAGTATGCTCTCAACGTTTTAAAAGCTGCTTTCCCTATATATATAGCAAAAACCTGCCCCTCGTCACTACTGTAAGATCTTGAAAGCAATAGATGATCATAAGTTTATCAACGCATTTGCAGTGACAGCTAACACGAGTCAATAAATAAGCTTTGTTTCAGAGGGTAGAATAAATCGTTGTCAAGTTTCGTATTCATTAATCTCGTGTAATACGCTTTTTTATCGACGGACAATTAAAATATTGAGCATTTTCATGAAAAATTGCGAATTAATAATGTAAGCTCTTTCGGCAAATACAAGAAAAGCTTCATTTTCTTTCGGCGGTTTCAAACGGATACATTATGCATAAATTTTAATGTACCCCCTTATTTGTCTTAAGCGATGAAGCTTAGCTCAGCCGTTAAAAGATACTTCCTCGATATTTCTTTGTAGGATAAGGATCAATCCGGTGACACGCTTCCACCGACGACAGTAGCAGTTGTGGTCCGTGAATATTTGTGGAAAAAAAATTAATTTTTGGGATCCGGTTCCATCGTAAAAACGGATAATACGCAATTGGTGGTAAATGGATGGCAGTGTCTCTCTTAATTGAAAACAAACAGGCCTGCGGTGGCTTTCCAAATCTACATATGTAAATTAGAGGACGACTACATTATCATGTCAGAGTTTGCCAGCATGGCTGAGTGCGATAATGCATGCATGTTGCGATTGATTAATGATCTCTACAATTGCTACTCCTCTCCAAAGTACTTCACTCGAGTTCCATTCTACTCGAATTTAATTTAGCAGAATACGACGTTACCTGTAAAGTAGTTATGATTGCGTATTGGTTTATTGTGTTAACACCAAGTGCGTAGTAAAGTATCGTCACGCAGAAGCGTTTATATGTCCTTTTATTTTAAAGGGAGATTGGAAAAGCTTGTTTTTTAAAATGGCTTTAGGCGGCTTTTTATTTTAAAACCCTGTTATCGAACTTTGCGTTTTGTTTTGTCCTGCAAATACTATCTTTGTAGCTTTGTTATTTATAATTCATTCTCTAAGGGCATCGTAAACGTTGTATCAAGTTTGTCGTTGTTGAATTACTGCTGTAACTACCGATAAGAAGCATGTAACTTCCTGCTAAGTCCTCTAAACCGTTTTGTTTTCATTGTTTCAGGAGAAACAAACGCACGTTTACAGTTGCACCGAGAATTATTTATGTCTAATTCCGACGCCATTTTTCTTGCCTACGTATATCGTTCCTCTATCCTCTCAAGCATTGTGAGACAAATTTGTTTATCAGGCCTGTTATTCCCCAAGCTTCAATTTTATGTTTCTGAATTTATTTATCAAGCCAAGCAATGCAAGAATGTTAAAAAGTCCTTTAAACGCAGGAACTAAATTGAATTTTGACATTTCCTAGTAATAATAATGCAGAATCGAGATACATGTTTCTTTAAATTTATTCAAATTTTTTCTTCTTTATCAACTCTGTACCTACTTTATTTGAACTGTGTAACGGTAGCTCTAAATTTGGATTTTCGCCAATTTTATAGAGATAGGTAAAGTTGAAATTTGTTTAGACTAGAGCAGTTTCAGTATACTATCATAAAAAATTTTTAAAAAAATCAAAAATCAGAAAATTCAATTGTCAGGAAAGTAGAAACGGAGAAATATTTAGTAAGTCAATCACAGAGAAATGTTATGACCTGCACTTTGGTCGGTTAATTGTTTTGCTAAAGGATTTTTAAGTTCGTTAAGTCAAAATGTTATTTCAAGAAGGGAGGTTTAGCTCCCTTATATGCAAACAAGCCCGATGCATCTGTAGTTTTGCTAAACTTTCTTAATCTGCAATTTTTGTTGTTTGGCTGGTCCGCCTGAAAATCATTCGAGTTCAATCAATGTTTTTGTATTAACAATGACATCAAAAAGCTACCAATCTACAATTGTACCTATACAAATAGGATGCATTCCAAATTTCAATATCATGGGCTAATTTCACATTTACAATTTACATTGAAAATGGTAAAAATCAACAAAGGCAATATGTCAATTTAAGCCGAAACTATCAGTAAAAATTCCGTTTATTTAAATTAATTTGTTGCTTGTTCGTCGAGTAATTAAAACGTTTTTTAATCGTATGGAAGAGTTTTTAGTAAACTTCGGAGAGACATTGGGTCTTATTCTAACGAATCATTCCAGAAGAAGATCCAGAAAAATCCCGAATATCTCATAATTTACAGTTGTACCGTCCTTACAAACGTAAGCCTTGATATTGGATAGAATAGACTTATTAAAGCAGGACTTGAAAAAGTTTCCCTTCATGTGAGAGTGTGTTACCAGTTGAAGGATATAAAAGGATTATAAAAAAACTTGATACTTTTATAGAAAGTATATGGATGTAGCCTTATAAAAGTACACAATAATTTATCATTAAGTATAAAAGAACCGGAAAAGGAACAAAGAGGTGTAAACTTCTAAAAATCTTTTATTAAAATATTTTCGCAAACTGAATCTACATCCTGAAAGTTTGTATGAACTTTTTGTTTACCATTTATTACATTTTCGTAGATAAGCCTAGCGTAAGAAACTAGGGCAAAATAATAAGGCACTATTTCCGTGTTGCGAAAACTAATCTCTTCGTGACTAGAAACCATTTATTTCTCGAGATTGTTCTACACAATTAACTGCGACTAATAAAATTCAAATCCTTTTGTAAAGAAATACGTTGATAACTCGTGTCATGGATGACAGGAAATTGCTCGAAAAAATTATTCAATTTTCAGTCTCGTGACAAAGACCTGGATTACTGCACTTCAACACAAAGAAAAGCAGCTTATTTGTATTTGAGTACAAAGCTAAGAAACGACGACTCCTAAAGTCGATGGAAAGAAGAGTAATTTAGGAAAATAATACTCCAAAGTAGATATCTAAAAGAGATATTAAAAGGAGAGATTAAGCTAAGAGAAAACCGCCACACCTGTCAAACTTTTCATTTTCCTGGCGAAGGATTACTTTGTCGTTCAAATAACGTTAATATTTAGCGTAACTGTGGGACCCCAAAGAGAACTTTCGGTAATTAAGTTAAATTATCGCGCCTTTAATTGCACTTATATGAGTTTGCTTTACCTTCCTTTTGAGTTCGATATTGCCTTCCTACTTCAAACTTTCCTGTTATTGTTATTTACTCAACCTCACGCACAGGAAACTTCGGGATTCTGACGTATCGACCTGAATCGTTAGTCCCAACCTTCTTGTTAATACACACAATTTGGTATACGTGCGCTTTCACCGAGGCACGTGTATTTAAACCTATTTTCGAGATTAAGAAGGCGGCGTAAACGCGTTAGCTTCTCGGTGGAAAAAAAAGGGAGGAAAAAAATGAAATTTGCGGTTGTTGGGATAATATTCTTGCCTTCGGATAAAGCGAACTGAAAATTAGAACGCTTTTTAGGTGTTGGTTTTCTAATATTTTCTCACATGTAATTTAATTAGGGTAAGTGCTCCATAACCTTTTTTTTCACAAAGTATGCCGTGATCGAATCGGGGACAAAGATTACGGTATTATAAGCTCGAACTTTTCTGATCGCTAAACTTGAAAAATTCATTTGCTTGCGTAATCGATTAAGATTGATGGCTTTAAAGACGCTATTAAGTTAATTGCAAAAAATGCAACAACTCTCTAGTGCGTCTGACGGAACTTTTTAGAAAGTGATTGATTATTTTTATGCTTTGTGGTCGTTTTTATGAAAGGGTTTCGGGCTGTTTTAATCAAATTCCGATTAAAAGATATTTTGCACTGTTTAAAAACAGATTAATCACAAATGCTTTTGGAGGTATTCGAATTAATTTTTTCGAAAGCTCGACGGATACACCCTCGATTTGTTTAATCATTTGCTGCCCCTGCGATCTTAAAAAAAGTAAACTTTGGCCATCTACTAATCTCTTTACCTCCCCAAAAATTCCGTTCATCATATCTAGCCAAACAAACTAGCGTTTACGATTCGCCAAAACGCAGAGACAACCATGTTTTGTAAAGTGAATTGTGAATTTTTCATAGGACGCTTAGCAGATTTCCAACAATTTTCACTACAGTACTGTGTTGGAATATCATCAATTATGCATGTATAGGTGCGTCAAATTAACGAGGAGTTTAGTTAACAGCCAATTAAAGGAGACATTTTAAATATTTATTTTCAGATGCAATAAGTTAAATGGAACTTATAACTGTTATTCAATTAATTTATATCATCGCCTTTTGGATTGACTTTTCATGTAAAGGAATACACCAATAATTACATTTCCATTAAAACAGCAAAATATTTATATTAAAAGAGTAAATTTCACTTGACTTCGTAATAGCAAATTAAATTCGTTTTTTTAATAAATGTGCTACGATATCAAAGGTTTTGCTTCTTTCAGGTCTTGTTCGTTTTGTTTAGTGTAATAGCAATTGTGTTTAGTTTGTTGAATTTGCTTGATGGATTTAGGAATGATGAACGTGTTTTTATTCGCGAAAACGAAAACGGTATTAAGCCCACGTACCCCTAGGGCATGTTTTTTAGGTAAATAATAGCAAATGCTGAAATTCAAGAAATGTTAGGTATTTTTTAATCATCATTGCATGCAATGTGTTCGTATAAATCATAAGAATATTAAGTTACCACTTGTAGGATAATTTGACAGCAAAAATTCTCTCCCGGAATATTCCCTGACCATTTCAACCAATGAATGCCAATCTACCAGGACTCCTTAGATGTTTGATGCTAGGGGACGATTTTATTTTAAAGCCTCTTATTTTAATTCGAGGTGTCCCATAACATTTCCCCCCTCGACCTTTTTGGAAGAAGCGCCCGCCAGTACCAATACCTAGTCATACGCAACTACGATGGCCAGCGTCGATCCAACCTGTCCATGGCACGGAACCACGTCTCTATCATTTTAAACTTATTTCTGTCGGCAACAGGGTCCGGGGTTGCAGGCATCTTTCCATATCTGTTTTGCCCAATTGCCACTAAGTAACCTCTATATGGGACGCGCCCTTTGAAGTGGCGAATGTCAGTGATCTGTTAACATCATTTATGATACCTAAGTTAATTGAATTTATAAAATCATAGAATGAAATTTCCCTGTTGGATTGTTCTCCGCCCCATGCTGGGTGTGTAGCATTCAGATCGCCTGCTGTTACAACTCGCTCGTTATTGTTACCCACTCCCTTTGGCAGTCACTTTGTGGCTCTATGCGTGTACTTCCTACGGAGTAAAGTGCAACATCTTTGCGCACCAGCAGTGGTACCTTTGTGAAGTTTGGGACAGAAGCATGACCTGTTTAACGTACGCCGCACTTATCCATATGCCTTCTTTTTCTGTGCAGCGGGCCTGGGAGTGGCCGAAGGCGTTACATTTGAAGCAATTCATTACACGGACGTACTCTTCTACCCTCGTTTTTACTATGTTTAAGTTTATTGTTCCTCTTTCCATGAGTACCTTAAAGTGTGTCGTATCGACGTTTAACACCCAATTCTCCCTCAGCGGGTTTTTCCCATGATCCTAACCGGTGTTCTAGAACGGTTTCTACTCGCACCGGTTTTTTCTGAAGCTAATGAAGTTATAACCTTCCTTTTTTACCAAAAATCGACTACACCAAAATTTCTCGGGAAAACACTTTTTCTTATTAATTTGGGTGCGTAGAATCCAAATCCAAAGGGCTGTAACTTTTGAACTAGTAGCCCAATCTTGGAACTGTTTGAAATTATGGATTCTACAGGCCACATTCTATAAGAAAATTTCTTTTCCGGGTCGATCTGAGACAATTTTTTTTTCGGGACTCAAAAAAAGGCAGTGTATAACCTTCCTTTTTTACCAAAAATCGACTGCACCAAAATTTCTCGGGAAAACCCTTTTTCTTATTAATTTTGGTGCGTAGAATCCAAAACAATTCGTACTTTTTCGATCAGACTTCTCAATCAAAAGTTATAGACTAGAAACCAATTTCGAAAAAAAATTCAAAGGGCTGTAACTTTTGAACTAGTAGCCCAATCTTGGAACTGTTTGAAATTATGGATTCTACAGGCCACATTCTATAAGAAATTTTTTTTTCCGGGTCGATCTGAGAATTTTTTTTTCGGGGCTCAAAACAAGGCTGTGTATAACCAGGGGCGGACTGGCCCGAGGGGGGGGGCGGGTGGCGATTGTCACCTGGCCTGTAGATCATAATGGCCCGTTGGAAATTTATAAGTATGTGCTGTATTTAGTTTCTTGCACTATTAATAAATTATTAACACGTTTCTCTAATTGGAGTTGATGTTAGGTTGTTAAAAAATTCTGTTTTAATTGAAGTGTTTTGCACTTGCAATTCCACCTGGCTCGTAAGTACCCAGTCCGCCCCTGAATGTAACTCTCCCCATTTGCTCGAGCTGTGTAAGAAGATTGCATATACCATGCAAGACCAAGAGAGGGCCTGTATTATTTTATTGAGATTATCGGACTGTTCACGAATCGATCCAAGCGTTTGCCAGTTATCGTGTTCACAGGCAGACAGACAGGGAGACAAACTGACAAACGGACGGAAAATCTAAAATTAAGGAAAATAGTTGTGTTAATTAATTTTATAATCTTACTAGTTTGCGTTGAAACAGAAAGCGTTATTCTTTCGTTAATTATGTCAAAGCAATTTATTACATCAAAAATCATTAGAAATGTATAAGGAAAAACATATTTTGCTTAAAAATTATTTACAGTGGCGTCTACAAAACTTGTGGAAATCACTATTTTTCGTAAGGTACTATTAAAAGAATCTTTTTTTAATGTGACGGCAATTTATAAAATTAAGTAACCTTAATTTGAGTTTTTCTATTAAATTTGATTACGTAATATAATAAGCTGTGTATACTGCTAAATCCAATATAGTGTACTCCTTAAATAGTATGTAATGAAAACAAGTCGTTCCCATTAAAAAAAAATATGCCCGCTGTTACCTAGCAGAAGTACGCCACTGACCACAAATATTTTTTTATAATTTTAAAAAGTTTCTTTGGAGAAAATTGAATTTTTTTAAAATTGTTTACTCATTATTTATTTAATGATTTTTAGTAATAATTAATGGAGCACAATGCTATAATGGCAAATGTGCTATTCCTCGGGGAGTGAGTGTTTTGGAGGTAAGGGATTATTTTCCTCACACACCAGGGGGAGAATTTTCATAGAGGAATTTACCCGGACGAAGTTTATCGCATAAATAGAGGAGAACCTTAGCATTAAGTACAAAACATTTATTTCGAAGAGAGTTTTCTTAAGTTCGATAATTTGGGGATTTACGTCTCTTGAAAGTAGATTTTCTTTGAAGCTAGATCTGTGCAAATTCTAACGGAGGCGAATTTACAAAATCTTCCGGGAGGGACTCACCGCACATGTTGTATTGCATACTCCTTACATGTTATCAACGGGAAATTATTGACTGTACAGTTTGCCTAAATAATGTTGAAGTACATGCAGTGAGAATAATTGAGAGTGATGTCCATGAACTTGGCAGGCCTACTACAGCAGACCATAGTTCTACTTACTCATATCGTTAGTGCTCCGTTAGTGCACGTTAGTGCCGCTGAAGAAATCGTTAGTGCAGAAAAGGAAACTTACTATTTTTAAAAAATATTTGTGGGCCTGCTAACTTCATGCCAGCAGACCCATTTGAGAAAATCGATTCAATCTTTGCACTAGTTAAACTAGCAGCGTTAGTGCTCGTTAGGGCCGCCAATATAAACGTTAGTGCTCAAAGTGCAACAGCTCAAAACGTCGTAAAAAGGGGTCTGCTAACTTCATGCAGCTGACCCACATTTGTCAAATTGGCTCAGTCCTAATGCAAATTTGAAGCGGCTCGTTAGTGCTCGTTAGTGCTTCACATGCGAACGTTAGTGCTGCAAGGGATCCGCGTCAAAAAGGTACCAAACCACCTCAAAATTAAACTTGACTTATTGGGACCTGCCAACTTCACGCCAGTAGACCAACGAGTGAAATCCGTTTGATTTTCTACTTTAATCGACCGGTAAGTATTAGTGCTCGTTAGTGCCGCCAATATAAACGTTAGTGCTCAAAGTGTAACAGCTCAAAACGTTTTAAAAAGGGGTCTGCTAATTTCATGCAGTAGACGCACATTTGTCAAATTGGCCCTGTCCTAATGCGAATTTGAAGCGGCTCGTTTATGCTTCACATTCGAACGTTAGTGCTGCAAGGGATCCGCATCAAAAAGGTACCAAACAACCTCAAAATTAAACGTGGCTTATTGGGACCTGCCAATTTCACGCCGGTAGACCAACAAACGAAATCCGTTTAATTTTCTACTTTAATCGATCTATTAGTATTCGTGATCGTTAGCGTCGCAAAAAAAAAAGTTAGTGCTCAAAGCGCAAGAGCTCAAGTGTGAAATTATGGGTTTGCTAAATTCATGCAGCAAGCCCACATTTATTAAAGTGGTCCTGCCTTAATGCAAATCTGAAGCTCCTCGTTAGTGCTCGTTAAGACTTCACTTGTAAATGTGAGTGCATGGAATGGATCCGTGTCGAAAAACTATCAAAGCATCTCAAAAATTAACTATTACTTATAGGTTCTGCTGACCACACAACAACTAGCAAAATTTGTTTCCATTTTGCCTTAGGCCTCCTAAAGCCTAGCGGCGGCGCTGAGTGTAAGGTACTAGCATCAGTATATTAAAAAGAAATCATACCAATGTTTTGAACCGCATATTATAAAATGCAAAATATGAAAATAAAAATTGAAACCAGAGCTAATAAAGGCATCACTAATTTAATCGTTATATAGTTTTTCACAAAGCAAACTCATATTTTCAATCTTGAGCTGTTGCGCTTTGAGCACTAACGCTTTTTTTTTGCGACGCTAACGATCACGAATACTAATAGATCGATTAAAGTAGAAAATTAAACGGATTTCGTTTGTTGGTCTACCGGCGTGAAATTGGCAGGTCCCAATAAGCCACGTTTAATTTTGAGGTGGTTTGGTACCTTTTTGGCGAGGATCTCTTGCAGCACTAACGTTCGAAAGTGAAGCACTAACGAGCCGCTTTAAATTCGCATTAGGACAGGGCCAAATTGACAAATGTGCGTCTGCTGCATGAAATTAGCAGACCCCTTTTTACAACGTTTTGAGCTGTTACACTTTGAGCACTAACGTTTATATTGGCGGCACTAACGAGCACTAATACTTACCGGTCGATTAAAGTAGAAAATCAAACGGATTTCACTCGTTGGTCTACTGGCGTGAAGTTGGCAGGTCCCAATAAGTCAAGTTTAATTTTGAGGTGGTTTGGTACCTTTTTGACGCGGATCCCTTGCAGCACTAACGTTCGCATGTGAAGCACTAACGAGCCGCTTCAAATTTGCATTAGGACTGAGCCAATTTGACAAATGTGGGTCAGCTGCATGAAGTTAGCAGACCCCTTTTTACGACGTTTTGAGCTGTTGCACTTTGAGCACTAACGTTTATATTGGCGGCCCTAACGAGCACTAACGCTGCTAGTTTAACTAGTGCAAAGATTGAATCGATTTTCTCAAATGGGTCTGCTGGCATGAAGTTAGCAGGCCCACAAATATTTTTTAAAAATAGTAAGTTTCCTTTTATGCACTAACGATTTCTTCAGCGGCACTAACGTGCACTAACGGAGCACTAACGATATGAGTAAGTAGAACTATGGTCTGCTGTAGTAGGCCTGCCAAGTTCATGGACATGATCATCTCAAAATCGAAGCAACAGAGTTTCTTCGAGAAAAATCCTGTTGACGTACAATTGAATATTTAATTTTGTGATTGAAAATGAATGGAAATTATTTTGGTCAAAAATAGTTGATTTTAGAAAGAGTTTGGTGATTGATCCTAGCAATCCACGTCTCTGCTTTAACTACTGTAGGGTGGTTCGCTGTAAATAAATTCGTATTTTACATGATAAATTCAGTTAAATATATTTTGTTGGTTGGGATTATATTTTGAAACTAACACAATAAACGGGTGAAACCTGTATTGATGCCTAAAGTCGAAAAATAGAGGCAGTGAGTAATCCGTGCCTGTATTTGTATTATCGTAATTTAGACAACGTTCAATGGGGGTACACATAGGAATCAGGTCATAATTCCAAAGTAAAAGATGTAACATGGTCGAATTCTATAGAAAATGTCAAAAAGAGACTGTGTTTAGATAATGTGCCGGTTTTCATTGTAGATAACAATAGCCTTTAGTCATTCATGGAATTATTCGTTGAAGGACAAAGTTCACATAAATATAGGTCCGCGAACGCTTCGTTACCTATCTACAGGGTGTTGTAGTTCTACCGTACAATTTAAACCTTTAATTTGTAAACATATGCAAACACAAGAACAGTTTTCAATTCCAACTGTCAAAACTAATAAAAACACAAGATTATGCAAATAAATGCAGGGCCTACTGAACCAATTTAAAAATTATGCTTTCATTTAGCTAACTACGTAAAATTTAATATTTTTTTCTCGATAACGGTCACGGATACGAAAAAATTACAAGTTTCACAATGTACCACTGACTCACCGCAAAAAAGTTCAGGGGTAGAAAATGGAACATGGCCCGAGGAAACAACACCCTTTAGAGTCTCACTACCATTGACATGACCAATGATGTAAGCCCTTCAATGTAACTTATATTTCAAATTTGAGCACAATACCTCAAAAACTGATGGATACACAAAGACATTCCTGAAAGTCTTAAAATTGTGACATCTTGCAGGAGGGTAACGATGCGTCGCTACTTTAGAAATTGATATTAGTTTCATGTGAAATACGCAATCAATTGGACACGTATTTAGTATAATTCGGTTTCATGTATTTTTATGTAGTGAAACGAAGGGTGAGCCAGATTCTTTTTCATTTTTTAAGTAAATTATAATGGCGCATTATAAGCACGTACTGCAGTATAAAACTAAAAAATATAGTAAACTCAGCTTGCTACATGGTCAAAAAACCGCACTGTTCCTTCGTTTTTCGCAAATTCAAGTGAAACCTAACTCATCTCCCAGAGACAAAGTTGCCGAATATTTAATTCAGCAAAATGATTTAAATGTTAAGTAAAAAAGTGAACAGTTTTACCATTCGGAGATTTTGTAATTGTTTTGAAGAGTTTACAGTTCAGTCAAGACCCCAGAACGTCCACTAAAAACGAAAGTTATACTTCTTATGCTTCCACCAAATGCAACACTAACTTTCTTTATGAGCTTTGTAACTTCCGTAAATATCGGAAAGTATGATTCCCGGTCAAAATCGTTTAATTTTTAGAAAAAGAAACATTAAGACGGTCGATTATGATAAAACATGCCAACCTCATTGACCAACAGACGAATTTCTTTAATTATCGGAACCAAATGGTCGCTTTTAAGGCTAAAACACGAATGCCTTAATTCTTGGAAAAAATGTACTCCCCCTTTTCCTTACATGATTAATTACCGCCTACTAAATGGCAGATTACTTCTAATGGCGATGTGTAATTGCTTATTGTTTAAAGTCTGTTGTTACTATCCATCCCAGATGAATTTTAATTTCCACTCAATTCAAAAAATGGATATTCAGCACTTTTCTACCCCAATGTTTAATCAAACACTTGGTCAGAAAGGCAATATGAGGTCTTTACTGAAAAGGGTGCAATTTGAGTTATATTCCCGCAATTTTGATGCCTAAAGCAATTAAGGAACAAAAAATGGATATGTAGAAATGACACATATTTCGTTGACTGCAATCATCCAGTATACAACTTTTTATTTCAATGAAGTCCAATATATGTTTGGAAATACACTTCAGGACCTTGACAGTTTTACAGATTTATGCGAAAAAATTGAAAAATTTAAATCAAACATAGTACTCTCGTTACAATATGGACCTTTACTCCAAACAGACAAAGAGGCTCCGTTGCAAGCATTAGACAATATACATTTAATTTAATTGATATTAAAAATTAAAACTCGCAGTGACTACTAGTCAAACGAATCCATTATTATACACGTAAGAATACACAAAACAAGTTGTAAATCAGCATGTGCATGATTAAAGCGCATTTTTGGTAATGCAGGTCAGTATTTTATTAGCGAAGTTTAAAATTATCGATCTCACGAGTAATTTTGGCTGCGTTAAATAATTAATTTTATTTAATTTCAATTGACGGTACGTCTTCATTTTGTAAAACAAATCACAAAGTAAATAATAAGTTTTTATACTGGTAGCGCTATCTAACGGTAAAATTATAGCACCTCCGAAACCCATATCGAAATTATTTTCTTCAATTATCGATCTCACAAGTAATCTAACTCAAAATAGACTAGTGCCTGCACATCTACACTATAGCAGAAAGCTTTTAGTGAAAATTTGAAGTCTCTAGCTATTGTAGTTGTGGAGATCTCACGCGGACAGCCGGCCTGCCAGCCATAACGAATATAATAGCGTATTTTTTCCAAAAATGCGCTAAAAATGGGTTGTAGGGGGAAGAAAAATATAGTACAGTAAAATACAATTAAACCAATACCAATGGTCCCAAGTGTTTCGTTTTGGAGCTACGCCTCTGAAAATCTTTAAATGTGAGTGAGAACCCAGCTAAATGGTGTCCTAAGGGCACGTTGTCCTTGTCTACGCGCACGTTCTATCCTGTAGGTTACATAGAAAATTTGGTATGAATTTCTCAACAATCTTTCCACAATAGGCAAGGCTTGTGGTTTGTTTAGACAAATATTAATTTTTTATTACCAAAATTGATTTAAAGACACTGGTTTTCCAAAGAAAATGACTCGGAACTTCCAGTCTTACGCAATATAAAAATAGCGTAAAGACAATAGATAAATCTTAAATTTCATCTACTTACTGTAATAAATTTCTAGCATAAACAAATATTACTCAAAGCTATTAAGTGATAGTACATATATGTCTTAAATTTTTATTATTTACGAACTTCTGAATTTAACGCGACCTATTTATGCGTTCTTGCCATGCTCTACTTCCATATTTTCTAGCTTAACGTTTTTGCCCTAAAGGTAAAATTTCACTTCCTTCCAAACCGAGTTTTTTCAAAAATTTTAAAAGTAGTATTTGTGGTTTGTTAAATTCGTGCGGTACGTTGTCGGTATCCGAAATTAACCCCTTACGTAAGTAGAAAGCGCTTATACTTCTTTAACTAACTGCTAAATTTGAACTTGATATCCTATCTTCCGTCTGCCACATAATAGCTTTCAACATAAATTCTCTAAATGATGTCACTTCGTTTTTTTTTGACAAAACAATGTCAAGTATGTTTTGACATCTATTTTTGAACACAGCTCCCCTCATTTACGTAATAATGTGGGGCAATAAATTTATTCTGTACATTCCCAACATGATCCTCGTTTAATAAAAAGGGTGTCAAGAAATTACATTCGTGTGCTGTTAAATTTAATTTCTCTTAAATTGATTCATACCCACCTTTCTAATTTAAGCTTCAACCCCCATTACTCAGTTTGTAAATTTACTTGTACTAAATACAGTATTGTAGAAACCGCAAATAGAACTTGAGAAGTCACCTGCCGTTAATAGCTTTTGGAACAAACTCATCTGCGCTGCTACAACCTACTATAGTGCGGTTACGAATGACGTTAAGTCCAGGAATTTCTTACAAAAAATTTCTAAGTAGACCGCATTACTAGTTAATTCATAACGAAGGAAACGGGTTTGTTAATTGCTAAATGGGTTAAAGCGCAATTTTACTAAGAGAGCATAAAAGATGACCTTAATTACTGATAGTGGCCGTGTTACAGGGGCCATTAAGAGATATTGTAGAATCGCATAATAGGATCAGCGTTTCATTCTGCATTCTTGGTTCCGTGTAAATTGCCGTGAATTATATTTCCTACATTTACAACCCCCGCTATTTGCTGAGGTTAGCTTTATTGGCTCCTGAGGATAATTAAATTTTGATAACTTTATTGCCGGTCCGGTGTTATAATGCGTATTGTTCTTGTATTTTCAAACTTTTCGAATAAATTCCCTTCCAACTTTCTCCCAATTTTTTGCCGGTTTTTAATTGATGGCATGATCACTTCGAGCGCATCCCTTACGTTCTAAAACAGGAGCCAACACGAGGCCAACAACGCTGTCATTATCGAACAGCTGCAATTGAACGTTACAAAACTTTCGGTTGGCAAATTAATATTTTAGACTTGACAACAATTAATAAAATGTTATTCATTACCGATCACAAGTGTTGAATAAGAACTTTCATTACTCGCAAACCATTATTAAAACTGTACAATTCCGGCTTTAATTTTCGTCGCAATTATTTTTGAAAGGGAATTGATTAATTAAGATCTTGAGATTACCTGTCATTGGCAGTTACATCAATAGATCGGTTTTTCGTTTCTCTTTGCCCTCTTTCGGTGTACATGGAATGGAATAAAAGCGGAAGTAGGGCGGAATATCCTGTTACATGTACTTTTTAACGGAATTGTCCATATTTTAAACACTTGACCAAGTTGTCATTATGTCATCTTCAATGAAACTAACAACATAAAAACTTTTTTTACCGGGTGTTACGCAAATATAACGTATGTCTTCTAGACCGTTTTTTTTAGAGAGTTTAAGTCACAGTTTGTTGTTTCTAAATTGAAAATTATTTCTAATATAGTGTTGAAAACTTATTATAGGATATTTGATGATTAGCACTCTATTTTTTTACGGTACTGAGGCAGGTCATTCGTGTTACCTTTACATCTATCTTACAGCTAATTTCTATGGAAACCAATGCATTCTCACAGGGGTTACCCTTGACTTCACTGACCATGAAAAATTACAGTTCACATGATGCTAGCGTTGATGACTGGAAAAATATCAAAGTGCCACTAACATTATTACATTATTATACTTGTATGCTGTGCTGAAGATCAATAGGGCGCTCTTATGATACTCCCTGAATATATTACCATATCAAAGGGTAGGTACAAGTTTCTGTTGTAGTCAGGGAACAACGAACTAGGACGTTTTTGCTTTCTATTTAACTATTTGTCAATAATTCCAGCCTTGTTGGCGAAGTGCGTTCGATAAATTTATTCTATATGGTTTACTCGTGTTTATTCCACCAAACATAAATGCTAGGAAATTTCAAAATTAAAAGCTCCAATATTGAATTTCGAAAACACTGCATGGCTAACCAAATAAAGAGTGTTCCGTTTTTTTTTTGATATTGAGCGGAAAAAGATGTACCGGTACCGGCACATAAGAAGGAGAGAGATGACCATGCGCAGATGACCAATTTAAGGTCTACAGGCCGAGCCAACTGGCACAGTGCTGCACTAGTAGGTGAAATTAATAGAAGATGAATAGTGGGGATGCGTCATCTTTCGCCTTCTTCCGTTCCGGTACTAGTAGATAAATGTGAGGAGCACATAACCGCATATTTTAATTTTAAGCATTAGAAATTTTGAGCAAGAACGGAGAGATTTATTTTGTCGTGGTTTTATTAGGTCATTACTCAAAAAATAGTTTCTTTACGCTATTTTTATTCGGGCTGTCCGCGCGATTTGATTAATTGAAGACGTACTTTGTGATAACCATAATAATGTTGTGCAGAAGGAAGTGGGAATTTTAAAGAGGTTTTGTCTTTTTTAAAAAAAGTGTCAAGTCGAAAAGCAAGCAGTTAATGCACCATGAGGCTTTCTGTTAAGTTTCTCTTGTTATAAAGGTTGAAGAGCCATCGGGAATTTGTCATCTTTGTCATTGTCAAACGATGAGTTGTGTGTTTATTCGAATCCTTTGTGCGACACGGATACAGTTTTCATGTCAGATTTTTCTTTTCGTGTCCAAGAGTTGTGTCAGGTGTTAATGAAAATTTGTGTAACTAATGCTTTAGAGTTTTCGGTAGTTAATCGAGGCTACTGAGTCTCCCAAATTATTAATTTAAGTCAATATTGGGATTTTTCAATGTAGCAGGTATATCATATGTTTTATTAAATAAACGTTTACGATCTGAATTTTTGTGCCGGAAGTGTACGTGTAAAGACTATAAGAATTACAAGTTTCCATTTCAATGTGCTTTAAGTTAGCTGGACGGATGTTTTGTAGGTGGTATAGTTGATCGCATACCATTGTACGCACACAGCAAAATGTCATGGTAGATTTTGTTTTGCTTTAATATTGAAAGGGTGCTGATGAACTTTAAAAAAATCATGTTAGGATTCTCGGTCATTTGTCCGTCTAGTGAAAATTTCGCGCGGTGAATTACTTGCTGGTCAAATACCTGCCTTGACAGAAAAGACGTTCATTTATTAATTTCTTCTATTTTTCCTTAAGCCAGGTTAACCTAAAGCTCCAATACGATCAAGTCTTTATTTCTTAGGTCCTTTCAAGTTTCAAGTTTCGTATGTTCCCTTTAAACTTATCTGAAGTACCTACCTACTCAAATTCACTTTTCTCGTATGTTACCCGAAGCTTTGGTCATAAAGTACTTTTTTCAAGTTTCGCTCAGGTTTTCTCAATGCCTAACTCCTTTTAGGCAAAAATTTTTTGTTCCAATTTCAATTCTACCTCTATTTCCGTACCTTTTCCGTATAAGTTCCCCTCAAATGCACTGCAAGTTTTCTCAAATTCCTTTACCCCACCCCCTAGCTTTTCTCAACTTCCTCATAAACCGATGGTTGTTTCCCTAAAATTGATTGTTCTTAAATTAAAAAGTAAAACATGTATAAAAATTAAAATCCCTAAACTATCTACTACAACATTTTTATCCTAAACATATTTTTCAATTTCAAAATGGACAATGATATCATACATCTTCAGACTCGTTACCTCAAAGAGCATGACGAGACACAACAGCGGATGCGCGAACCACGACAAGATATAAACCTCCTTGTTTGTGATATACGTTCTTGGAAAGATCTGTAAAAATACTTTTTAATGGTACTCATAATTATAGATAGAGTGCTATTATGGAAAATACCCAACAAATCACAATTAACACTTCTTTTAAAAGTAACTATTTTCCTCAAAGTTTTATTAGTCTGTATTAGGGTGATATACGAGAACACTTTGATAAATCAGTGACTCATCCTTAAAACAAACGTCTATTTTGAGAGACTTGGAAAAAACCTATTATTTGAAAAGAAAAGAAAAATAGTGGACCTTAATGTATAAAATTGAAAGGAAACTATGTGGAGGGATAAAACGCTTTTATGCCGAAAACATATCTTTGATTCAACTGACTTATCAAACTGCCCTTGTATGATTTTTATGTTTCCGCAATTACTCCTCAAAACAGTTGGACATTTCTTGTTATTAGTTTACGTTTCCCATATATTTCTAGTGTACCGTTTTCAAAGTGACACGGTATTAGATTTTCCAATGAAGTATTACGCAATAATAATAATATCAATTAAATTTGATATATTCTCCATAATTGCCATTTTATTTTTAAGAGAATTATACTTATACTAAAGCATTTGCGTGTCTTTACAGAGTAATCACACATGCATATGGTAATTAGATTAAAAACGGCTAAAAATCACCTTATTGCACTAAGATCGTCGCTTCACTAAGTAACTTTTAAATAAAACCTCGTCCCACTGTAAATTAACGATACAAAGTAAAACCGAATAGAACGTGTCTTACCCTAACTAACAATAAAGATAACGTAAGTAAATTTAAAGCCTTTACGTTTTAACATCCCGGTCCATTTAATTCACATAAAGGTGGTTCCAAAAATGGTCAATAGCAATAAATAAGCTTCCTTTAGATTTCGGATGATATTAGTAATTGATTTAGGAAATAATACTCATTTGAAACATGTAAATATTCCCATTTAAATAAGGAGTGGATGCACAAAGTTTTTAAATCGAAATTTTGTTAGTCGTTGATTGATAGAATTTTCATCAACTGCTATCTTTTAATTATGTACACTTTGATTTAATTTAATTCGAATGCTAATTTTCAGGTCCAATCCTAAACGGAGGATAGAGAGAGTGCTGTTGTTTCGGTGAGTATAGTTTAAGTTTATTTTAAAAAATGCACAAAACTCCACCGTGAATACTGAAAGAATTAAACGACAATTCTCTGCATCCGACTATGGAAATGTCATAGCTTTCTCAAATAACTTTCTTTTTTAACTCTAACTTATAGATTAGTTTTACAGTATAAAAATGTGCCAAACGGTTTGTTCAAGTTTTACTCGCCGTTTAGGTAACAGTAATAAAAGACACTATCGACTTTCCAGAAATTGCGGAAAATTACGGGTTTGTACACTGTGCATCATTTGGGTCAGAAAATCAATAGTCTAAAAACCACCTTATCGGTTTTGCAATGGAGTATATCATATGTTTTATTAAATAAACGTTTACGATCGGAATTTTTGTGAAACCTGTAAATAGAAACTGACCCAAGTAAAAACGTAAATTGACCTATCCCCGAGTTTATGTACAATAAAATGTTTAGTACCGAAATGTTATGTCAACCGGATGTTTACGACTTTCCCCTTTTTACTGGACAAAAGGAATAATGCCGCTCCGACGTCGTAATATTCATTCGAAATTTCTTTTAATCTGTTATCGAATTAGCCCCGTTTTGTTTCCAGTGATTTTATTGGTTAGGCGATACCAACGCCACTTCTTTCCACGTTTTTCGCTGAAAGTTATGGAAACAGGCGTGCGTATAAATGAAATTATATTAGCTTGGGGTGCCTTAATGAGGTACGAATTGGGGTTAAGCTCTAAATAACAATGATGGTTTCTTAAATTAACAAAGAGTCTATTTCTCCCAAATGCAAATTTGCTGTAGATCCATCTATATTTCTGTAAAAGATTCAACTAGTCCTAACCTGACATTTGATTACATTCGAAATCCTATCTGGTCCTGATAGACGCGTCACCTACCCCTTCAGCTAGACCGACTTCTGATTGGACGAAACCAAATCGTCAGTAAAATTGTAAACAGGAATAAGACATCCATCTAAATTTTTAGAAAGATTTATAGCAATTTTATGCGGTGCTTCCCGTGTAGCGCGATTGGACTGCATCCAGTTAGGAGCGGAATTTCAAATTGCATATCAAAATTCGTTAGCATCGCGTTGGGGTTTTTCAAATTTACACATTAAAGTGCATCAGCTTAAATCACGGGCAGGTGTAGAGCAGGTGTACTTCAATGCGGCGGTTTGATTAAGCAACTTCTTTTTTGTTTAAGTCACCGTCGTTAGAAGATTTATATCTTATATTTATTGCTGCACTTGCAAGCCATACCTACCTGAAATACCACAATGATTTAACACGTTAGCCTTGACGTAGACATACAAGATAGATTAACTAATATATTTTGGGAGTGTACTTTTATAACAAAAAAAAATCATCAGAAGTTTGATCTGTAATGAAAAATGAAACATCAAAAGTGGTAGAAAGATTAATGAAATTGCCTCCCCTGTACGGAATTTCGGATCGCCACCTTGAATTTTTTTCTCTTCCATGCGTAGTATTTTATAATCTTTATACATCCAAAAAATACTGAACGAAAATATGACACCCTAATTAAGCACCGTGTGTAATGTGTGTCGCATTAGTTGCTTTATTATAATGGTACCTCACTCTACCTTTAGAAAACCAAAGTGATTTTCGATATCTATTATACAGGGTGGTGACTTGCGTAACGCATAATAGGGATTTCAATGTAAAATTCATAACATGCGATTATTGGCTCCCCAAATTATTTTAGAGCAAAAATGTATTAAGGTTTTTTGTAGAAAAATTTTTTTTACGTCAATCAACCGTATTAGTTTTCAATTTTTTGCATAATAAAGACGGAAAATTGGAAAAATAAAACCCGCATCTTTTTCAATAATCTGCGATGCCATGGGGTTTTCTAAAACAAAAAGATATCCAATTATCAATTAGCAGCAGTTCGAAATGGCTTTTATGATCGCCTTGGTTACTGTCTTGCAGTTAATGGTGACTTATTTGCAAATTTATTGTAAATTGTTATATTAGGAAACCGTTTTTAGTAATTTGGTCTTTCTTTATGTTGAATTTGCTGTTCTAAATATAATACTTTTTGATAGAATTTGATTTGTTGTATAGCAGACATTCCATGGCATGACGGATATTGGCGTAGTTTTTGTATTATAAAATTCCATGGCATCACAGATTATTGAAAAAAATGGGGGTTTTATTTTTCCACAGGAACTACTAGTTTAAAAAAAATCTATGACCTACATGTTATGATATGATTAAAGAGTACGGTATATCTTGTTTGATAGAATATAGACGTTTATTACACTAATCAAATTTAAAAGACAAATTCAAATTGAATTAAAATTTTTATGATATTCTAGACTCGACGTACTTTATTTGGTCACGGAACTCATGGTCAAGGAAATTACAGGAACTACTAGTTTTCATGACCTACATAATATGATTAAAGAGTACGCTTGTTTGGATATAACGTTATTACACAATCAAATTTAAAAGACAAATTCAAATTGAATTAAAATTTTACTAGATCACAATTTACGGAATCAAAAATTACAAATCGACAAATTTTAAAAACGCACGCCGGTTATTAAGTTTATTACGTACGTATATTGGCAGCAAATGTCTCTATAATTTTGGATGCCATAAAAAGCTTCTTTACAAAAAATGTAAAAAAGTTTGGAAAATTGATACATTCATAGTTCACATAGCCAAATTTTCACCCTGTACAAGTTGCATTGGTAGTTGGTGGTCTCGCTAAAAATAATCAAACGGGTAAAAATATTTCGAAACGCAATTTGCAACCTCTTCAGTAGAGGATTGCTATGCACGCAAGACTGGGTAAAGTCCTCTGGAAGAGAGCTTGAAGCACTCGGCACCGAGCACTTTGTAGTGAAAAACCTGCATACCACTTTTATGTAATGACAGAGGTTGAAATAACGAAGCACTTTCTGAAGTAATTGAAAATATAAAGCACTAAGCCCTCGGAAAGCCATTTAAAGTGCTTGAAGTCCTTTCAAATAACTCTAAACATTTTTTTAGTTGTTTTAGTTTTTAGTTTCTTCTTCAATGGGGACTATATTTTTTTTATTTCATCAGAAAGTGCGGATAAAAATAAAGAAAATGGCGCCCAATAGAAGTCTATACAACAAATCTCAAATCACAATTTTCATTTGGAAAGAAATTTTTTTACCGAAAATATACGAATATCTCGGAAACCTCTCTGTTTTTATATTGAACAAATTTGTGGTTATTTAAAAAATAGAAATATATAATTTCACCATTTGAAATGAAAAATTAAAAAAAAAACGAAAAATTGCTCTCCGTAATTTTCTCGGCCTCCACTTTTGCCGGATATTGCCGTAATACGATTTTCTCCCCTTTTCACCCTCCCAAAAAACTTAGTCCCACTCCCTTGCTCACGTAATTATTGATTATTAAGGGGTGCTCTCAATATATATTTTCAAAAATTTCATTTTATAAATAAAATTTTTGTCTTGAAATTGAAAACACTCCTAAGTTTTGTATAAGAAAGTACATAAACTTGTTTTGACATTTGACACTAGTTTTGAATCAAAATCTTTCACTTAGATGCGACCAAAGGATATCTTTGGTTGGTATCCACGGTTTTAAGAGTCGAAACTGAAAACATTTCATTTTATATTTTCATTTGGACTTTGTTTTAGAATTTTAGTATTTATGCATAAAATTATACCCTACCCCGATGAGATATCATCGTCAAATAAATGATTATAATTTCAAGAATTTATTTACTTATTTATTCATTCATTCATTCATTTATTTATTTATGTATTTAGATATTTACTTACATGTTCTGGGCTCTCAACAGGCTTGCACCCAATTACAGAGTGACCCGCATAATGCTTTTTAGAAGTGCCTCTGCAGAAGGTCTTTAGTTGTTCGACTCCAGTATTTACATGAAGGATAAACCGAGTTCAACCCCCTGTTTAGATAAGGGGCCAGAAAGAAGGGATGGAGCTGGTAGAAAACGGTTCCTTTCGTTCAGACCTTTAATTAGAATACCATGAAAGATAAAATTAATATCTAATTCTAAGTCTTCTAATTTTAAAAAAAAAGCGCTAAAAAATTAGCGGCCGTCTAAAGGGGTGAAATCCACTCTTGTAACTTAGAAAAGTTGCGATTAATCTAAAGTATTACCAAAAAAAATTGATATTCACTTAGCGACCGTAGGAAGAGGCGAAATTTACCTCGAAATTTACCCTTGTACATTAAAAAATTTGATCTACCACCTACAAAAGTAGCTTTGAAATTTTGATCTTAGAGGACTGATCTCTAGTAATACAAAAAATGACATTTATTTAGCCACCGTATAAAACGGAGAAATCCAACCCTGAAATTTAAAAAAAAAACATGAAAGGTTTCAAATCTTATGTCCTTTTGAAAGGTTACAGTGGGTTTATACATGACGGACCCACGGCCAGAATAGCACAATTTTTATTTTTGTGGAGATGCGCTAAAACCTTGGCTCTCCCTACGCGCAATCAATTTTCCGACACACGTTTTCAATATTCTTTTATAAGGATCATCTTTTGTTAAAATTTCAGAAAAATTGATCTAGGTACTATAGAGAAGTTGAATGTGCGAATACGCATTCTATTTTTATACACTGTGTCCAAGATAAGGATGTCTATCATGGGGGATGTTGAAAACCACAGAAGATGTAGAGAAAAGTTGCGGAATTCAAGAGTTATTATCATGCGGTAAAAAAACCAGAAAATTCCAATTACTTCCGAAAAAATCCCAGAAAATCCGAAATTTGCAGATTTCGTTTTTATTTTTTTGTAATGTTATTTGAACAGATACAAAACAAATAAAATACACGTTCTCATTGCCACTTTTTGAGCTCTAGAAGATTTTCAATACAACCAACAACGTTTCGTTTCGGAGAAATCAACTTTCTTTTTTTTATATGATGGCTCGTAAAAATGGCTCAAGTTTTATTAAAATCGGTGAGGGCTTAGAGAACGTTTAAAAATCCCGTTCGGCTCTGCCGATCAGGTGTACGTAGATTTCTTTAGCTGATTCACGAACATGACCGAGATATTACACCAACCCTTAAAGTTTGGCCGAAATCGGTTCATAATCACGAAAGTTAGAGTGTTTCTTGGAAGAGAAACAGAAATCTATAAACCTATAAATATGGTAACAGTAACCACTACAGGAAGTAGGTATACACGCATACAAAGAATTAAGAAAATGTGCAAGTTACACATAAAATTAATAAAACTGGGAATATTTGTTTAAAAAAATGGAAAAGTGGTATAATTGTGTGAGGAATAAATTTTATTTCCGTAATTAGAGCTATATTTACACTTTTTCATCGATCTCTTAACGTATACATCTTTGCAGTGACTAATAAATAACCTTGTTTTCTTTCTGTAATCAAGCAGATACCTATGTTGTCATTGTCTCTATATTTTGCTTTGATGTTGCAGCGTTTGTTAGATTGTTAGGCAACTAAACATACTTCAAATTGAAATAAAAATCAAGTGGTATTCCCCCTTAATCTTTGATCACAGCCTCTCCATAAATCGGATTAAAATTGCGTATTTATAAACCAAACGAGCTCTTTCATTCCCTCTTTAATTAAACGAACACGTCGTCAAATCTGCTTAACATTCGAGAAAAAATTTTGCCTAATTCTCCTCCTTGCTAAATACGAAAATATACACTTTATATTATGAGAAGATGAATGACAGAAAACCCCGATACCGTCCACATTATATACGTTTGCAAACTTCAACAATATTTTCTGATAAATCAGCGTACGAACACAGCTGTGTTAGCATTATATTTCGCCCCATTCATCGGGTTAGGCAAGCAAGCATATTTGAATGCTGAATATTTTAGCAATTTAAAAATTTAGTTCTAAGTTATCTAATAAACTCCATTAAAAAGGGGTTTGTATTACATGAGCGCGTATCGGAATATAAATTAAGTAATTAATATCTATTAGAGTGATTTAAACTTGAGCGTGAGTTTTAAGTTAATTACCAATTAAACGTTCTTTTTTACGCGGTGGCATTCTGGATTGAAGTTTCAGATAGAATGAGAATTATAATTTGAATAAATAAGTAGCGGTGTTTGTGTAGTCGAAAGTAGATGTAACTCCTTTGAGTACGTATATCTTGAACGCAACCAAACAAAATAATTGTTTAAGATTTACATAAAGTGCATTTCAATGCAGCATATATCCTGTAGTTTATTTATTGAAAGGATACACGACGAAGCGCTTTGCCTATGCAGGATAATTTGCATAAAATAACAAGATTAACAATAGCTTTAAGATATGCTAAAAGAGTGGTACCAAAGTAATGTAAGTTATATTGCAAAGTAATAATATTACTAACTAATAAGAAAGAGAACTTTCTTTGCTAATTAGTAGGAAACCATCTTTTACTTCTTCTAATTCTTTCAATATTTTACTTGCATGGTTTGTACGAATACTATTATGTTTCTTTGGATAAAAATTTTTGTTTTTCTGATAGAGAATACTCACACTTTTTTATTAATAGTCATAATGATATACTTCAAAGAACTTAAATTTACTTGTTTCCTTTGTATAAGTTTGTCACGAGTTATAAGGTGTAGTCAACATGTTTTCCCACCTGTCGCTATAAGTTTTAAAATACAAGAAATGATGGAGACATGTTATCTGGATACCTAGGCAAATGTCTTGTAGATATTGAGATCTGCATGGCCTACAGAAGGGCTTATAATTTTTTGAAGCATCAATTTTTTAAATGGGCCAAAATCAACTGCGATTAATACTTGTCATAGTGTTAACATTACATTATTTACTGCTAGGGTTGTAAAAATTATTTAAGTGAGAAAAAAAGTCTTACTATTAGGTGTTTAACATTTTGGTGTAGTAGGCGTTCGCAAAATGTCAAATTGATTCATTCATGGTACCTGATTCATACAGAATCATATTGTGGTATATCATCATTATATTGGTAATAAAAAATGCTACACAATACATTAATACAGTACTTTTTTCTAATTTAACTGACCGTGTATCTCTTATGGTTTCCGATTTCCCCGTGCTGTTCATTCTTATCTTGGACACACTGTGCAATACTTATATTTATTTTGTGTTAATTAGTAAATGTTTTAATATTTAGATAAATTTCTTTGACATTTTTGTAATATTTTTTTTGTGTTTCGGCAACCTTATCTGAAAGGTACCTTTAAAGTGATTTGAGAGTAACACATGAAAACGCATCTATAACTGTTATAACTGTTTAAGATAAAAATGTTAAGAATTTTTGTTTTGTGTTATCCATTTCGGTTTTGAATATAAAATTTTATATTCAAAGATTTCGGGAATATGCCAGGCGCACACGGAAAAGCCATTTTCCGAACTTTTAATGAAATATACATACTACTACTACTCTATGCTTGAAAACGAACGAATGTTTTTGTGGCTACACTCCAAACGGTTGATATGGCAGAAATGGGAAAAGCCTGCTTGCTTTCGTAATAGGGAAGTTTGTCGTAATCTCTGTGTTATAATTTTTAACCCTATTTCCAGTGCGAAATTTTTTTGGACTCATACAATATCGGCACATTTTCCATTTAATTAATGTATCGTAGCGAATATTCTAGAAATTCCCATAGACATCCAGATTAGTCATCGGCGATAAAAAAGGAAGCACATTCTTTCCGGGAAATGTGATGTGTTTGACCGAGAACATTTGTAGCGTTCAGGAGCACTCGAGGATATTCTAGAAAGATTGTTGTTTGCTATATAAGCAAATCGAATTGTGTTTCAGTTAGTTCTAACATCGATGCGAAGTGAAGCTTTAAGCTCCCGCTCGTGTACTCGTATAAATTGTGAGTGACAAATAATAATTACTGTTATAAATTAATCCCATTCAAGACTGTTATTATTAGTAAATTGTAAATAAATAAATCACATAATTAAAGTTACGTTATGCTATGGCATCATACAGAAGCTACACGGATGGGGTCTGAGGGGACGTCTGCCTCTTTTTCTTGCAGACTATCTGCGAAATAGAAGTTTTAGGCTCAAGTGTGGGGATGTCTTGTCACGACGTAGGGTTATGGAGAATGGCATTCCCCAGGGATCGCCTCTGAGTGTTACTTTGTTTGCGGTGGCTATTAACGACATCGCGGCGAATATTGACCGAAATGTGAAATGTTGCCTTTATGTGGACGACCTAGCGATATTCTGCTCGGGTGCCACGGTCGGCCGAATAACAACAACGCTCCAACCAACTGTAAATCAAATAATTGAAAATGCTGAGAAAGACGGATTTAGATTCTCAAGAGATAAAACGAAGTGCGTGCATTTTTGCCGACTTAGACGACCGCATTACGACCCAGTTATCTTCTTTAAAAATGTTCCTCTATCAATAACTAGAACGGTGAAGTTTTTGGGGCTGGTGATCGATGACCAATTAAGATGGAACCAACACATCAACGAGTTAGTCGATCGGTGCAAGGCGGCAATCAATGTGCTTAAGGTGCTCTCGAGTACTAGATGGGGTGCCGATACTGATACTCTACTAAATATCCATCAATCCTTGATACTCTCAAAGATGGATTATGGGTGACAAGTTTATGGTTCGGCTCGCAAGTCGGCTTTGGCCAGACTGGACCCTGTACACCACCGGGGGATAAGGTACTCGCTGGGTGCGGTCCATACCAGCCCCCTGAATAAATTGTATACAGAATCTGGATTATCGGCACTGTCACGCAGACGAGATAAGTTAATTAGTGGATACGCGGCAGGAATCCGAGCCCAACCGAATCATCCTAATTATGATCTTTTGTTTGGGGAAAAGCGAGGTTTCATTGACAGGCCCTCCATTACTAGGCCGACGGGAGTGAGAGCGTTGGAACTGCTTGACAAGTTGAATATTGACGTCCCTCATGTGTCCCCGATTGGACATGGAGAGGTTCCATATTGGACGATGCCAGAAATTGAAGTTAATCTCCAGCTTGCTGAGTACCGGAAGGAGATTACGTCGCCGACAATATTTAGGAATTCTTTCAATGCTTTGCTGGACCAATATCGCGAATTAACTGCGATCTATACAGATGGATCACTTACTCATTCAGGAGCAGGTAGTGCCATATGCGTCGGTGATTCGTCGTATGGGTGGACACTTTCTCCCATGTATTCAAGTTATGGAGCAGAGTTGTATGCGCTGTGGCAAGCTCTCCTCTACTCCTCTTTTCAGAAAGGACGCGGATTTCTAATAGCATGTGATAACGTCAGTGTCCTTGTCAGTTTAAGAAACCTTTTCTCCCGTGATCCTCTTATACAGAGAATTCAGGCCCTATATAAGGATCTTAGTGAGATGGATAAGAGAATCGTATTTGCGTGGGTACCCGGCCATGTAGGTATAGAGGGTAACGAATCGGCCGATGCAGCAGCTAAACAAGCTGCAGGAGGAGATCGTATAGATGTCAGCGAGTTAAGACATGTAGGTCTAAAAATGGCTCTAAGAGCGGCAGTAGGTGTCCTGAAAAGATGGAAACCGCCCCTAGAGTTAACTCGAAGGGAACGAGTAAAAATACATCGTGTGCGGATAGGCCACACTGATCTCACTCACACATTCCTATTACGTGGTGAGCCTCCTCCCCTATGTCTTTACTGTGGGGAACAGATCACTGTCGAACACATTTTACATGTGTGTCCCCAGTTGGCGATCAGTAGGGGACGTTTTGAGCTACTTGCGAACCCACTAGAAATGACCCGAACAGCTGGAAATATCAGAAAATTAATAGCTTTTTTAAAGGAAATTGATGTATTCGGAAAACTATAAGTAGTTTTGCGTAGGTTAGACATATAATAGGCTAATGACCTTAGCTGTCGATGCCTTTAATAAAAAAAAAAAAAAACTAATAAATGTTATTTACATAATTGCTTTTATTAAACATTTTAAGGTTATTATTAGTATAACTGGAGTATCATTTGTGTTGCGGCAAATGTTATATTTCATAAGAGCGGTATACATGCAATAATTAATGATCGCTCTGTATATCAGTGTCCAATTTTCAATATTACTTAGTTTTTAACAGCAAATGCCGTGACATTTATGGTTTAAATGCTAACTTTTTGAAGCATAATGCTGGTTTATTCGTCGAACCCCTGACGGCCATCTTTACTCTAATAACACTGGAGAGTTTCCTCAGTTACTGAAACTTGTCATTCTAATACCCAAGAAGGGTACCCAGGTCGACATAATTTCATACCAATTTCGATTGTCGCTATTTTTTTGAAAGTACTGGAATCGAATTTCTACAAGCAAATGATGTCGCTTCTTCTGCCATATAGGGTGTAGGTAACCAGCTATTTCTACGTCTGAACTGCATAGAACGATTTTATAAATTCGAAAAGAAACACCTTGACTATTTTCTGGTTACTGCAATTTCATTAGGAGCCCCAGCAGGGGCGTAATTGGGGCCCGGGCAGCATGAAGCTTGCGCGGGGGGGGGGCCTATGGGGACCCCTCCTTGGTCACCCTAGTTGAGAAAAATTTGAAAAAAACATGTTAAGTATAATTTAAATTATTAGATTACCTATATATAAGATAGGTAGATATTCGCTCACTCCAAGGCAACATTGGTTTTTTGGTAAAAAGCAAGATGATAATTTTCAAAATAAGATATAATCCGAATAGCGGTTCTCTTGATAGTTACTTAACAAATATTTCTTTTCTAAATTTATATCCTGTCCGAAGCGGCAAACGCTTGATTAAAACTTACAACGTTTGTAAAAATGTTTATTTGTTACTCAGTTGTAAACTTTGATTAACAAGACAAAACGCAAACGGGTAAACGTCATCTTTAAACGCTACTGACTTGTAAAACTGACAGCTGACGTGTAAAAATTTTACAAGTTAGTAATCTAGTAATTTCATTGGCCAGATTTAATGCAAAGTCTCTTTTACATGGATAATATGATATTTTAGACATTTCTTCGAGATCAATTTAAGAACTAATTATTTACGTTTACAAATGAGTAACAAATAAAATATTGTACAATATACGCCAGATAATAGTTTTTACTGGGTCTAGGAGATGACGGACTCGCCTGACGGCTATCCAGTCAATTTCTCCTATCGCCAGTAAAAACTCACTTACCTGGCTAATAATATAAAATACTATTATTTGTTACTCAGTTGTAAACGTTGATTAACAAGACAAAACGCAAACGGGTAAACGTCATATTAAACGCTACTGACTTGTAAAACTGACAGCTGACGTGTAAAAATTACTGTAAAAAGTTAGTAGTCTAGTAATTTCATTGGCCAGAATTAATGCGAAGTCTCTGTTACATGGAAAATTTTTTGCTTACTTAGAAATCCAATGAAATTTGTATATTTGAGGTCATGTGAATAAAAATATCCAATTACAGCAACATTACACTGATAACAGATCCCATGGGCTGTTTTCACTTCGTTGCTACAGATACGCATGAATGTCAATTTTGAAATTTTGAAACGAAATTATCGAGTCAAATACACCCAGAAATACTGTATACAGTAAGAAATTTGTTTGGAAAGCTTTTATGGACTTTTGCAGTATTAGAAATTATGAATTAGATGGAAGCCGAACGGTAGAAGAATTGGCGTCAATTTTAAAAGATTGGGCCGTGAATATGAGAAGAAAAGATGGTACGCAGTTTAAAGAAGCTTCGGTCAAAACTATGTGGAATGTAACAAGTAAGCTTTTACAAGAAAAGTATTTTAAGGAAAGTAATGTTATAATTGACCCGTTCAAAAGTGTTGTATTTCACAAGCGCGAGCGGCCCGCGATTGTGCACGGCGAAAACTGCAGTCTGATCCTACTAAAAGAAAACAAAGTTCTGTAGCATTAAGTTTGACAGAAGTAACAAACATGATCAATTTGTGGGATGAAGAAACTCCTGAAGGGCTGCAACGGAAATTCTACTATATAGCCGCGATAGAATTAGCTTGGAGAGGTGGGGAAGCTGCTTCATGCTTAACGGACTTTTTTTGTATCGAAACAAGTAACGATGGGTCTGAAACAAATCGAATTGAATATAATCCTATATTTAGCAAGACTTGCCAAGGTGTATCAAAAATGTTCACACAAAGCAAATTTTTAGTGAAAAACGATGACGCAACATTTGCCCTGTCAGATTGTATAATAAATTAATTTCAAAAAGAGGCTCAAACATTAAAACAAACAGATTGTTTTTAAGACCAAATCGTCACTGGAAATCGAAAAACGATCACTGGTATGACAATATGCCTATATAGGGAAAAATACAATTCAACACTGGACAAAATCATCTGCAGAAGCAATTGGCTTAAATACTCAAGAGAAAAAGATTACGGGTGGAATTCATAGATATTACTTAAGTTACACTTACACTTTACTCATACTTAGCGCGTACTTAGTGGTATTCAAAGATATAGTTAAGGTGACGCATGACATTATAGCTATAGTAACGCGCGAAATTCGGACAGATACTAGCAGTAAATATAAGTTCCACTTAAACAAAACTAAGTGTGCACTTAGTAAAGTGTAAGTCTAACTTAAGTAATGTCTATGAATTCCACCCTACAAATCACTCGAACAGATCAACCGCAGTTAGTCAACTGGCAAAAAATGGGGTTCAAGAGCAGCAGCTCATAAAGATTACAGGCCACAACAACGCTAACTCCATAAAACCTTACTTAAATATTGACCAAGAACATCACAACCTAATTATTAACAGCATGCGTGAAAATACATCGTCGTCAGTTATTGAAACTAACACCTCTGGGTCTTCGTTTAATTTTTCGAATTGTTCATTTACTAATTGTACCTTTAAATAAATAATTTTTAATTAATAAGTAAGGTTGCTATTGACAACGTGCGCGAAATCGTCAACAGTGAAAAAAAGTATTTCGTGCACGTGACAAAGTTGAACTTAAACAGCAAATTTAATTAACAATCGGTTCAGTTGTAGAAAAAATCGCGAAGTTATTTCGCGATTTTGACTGATATTTTGACTCGGCTTCGCCTCGTCAAAATACCTTCAGTCTCAATGCGCGAAATTGAACTTCCCGCTCTTGTTATATAAATAACTATTGTGTTTGTATTTATTTCCGCCTACTGCCTCGGTCTGTTTCCAAGCAACAAGCTTTTGAAGTCTGTTATGAAATTTTTTCGTACAATTATCAATGTCCTTGGGTTATTACTACTGATAACATGATATTTTAGACATTTCTTCAAGATCAATTTATCAACTAATTATTTACGTTTACTATTGTTTACAAATGAGTAACAAATAAAATATTGTACATTATACGCCAGGTAATAGTTCTTACTGGCTCTAGGAGATGACAAGCTCGCCTAACGGCTCGCTAGTCAACTTCTCCTATCGCCAGTAAAAAACTCACTTACCTGGCTAATAATGTAAATTACCTTTTTGTTGTTTTGCAAAATGGAATCTTTTGGTTTTATCTTTACGCTTACACTAGTACGTGACTTTCGACAATTTAGTAATACCATAGTGTAATTCTATTATTTACACTAAGGTAATACCTATTTACCTAGTTTTGCACATTAGTTTAAAATAGTATAAATGTAAACTAATTTAAGTTTTTCACACTTTATTTCTTTACGTTAACACAAAAAAGGACAATACGAAATATTGGAGCGTCTATATCGTCTTAAATTAATCTCCGAATGCCCAATTGTCCACCGGTGCGGTGTTCGGTGTCGCCAACGCCAAGTGAGAAAAAAAAAAGGGGGGGGGGAGAGCAACAAGTTTGTTGCGCCACTGAGTTCCACTTTAAAATAGTCTGTTAATAATGCAAGATTGCAACGCACTGCAATTTGTGATTCCGACACTTTTTTTATCACGAGCGCTCCACTTCTGCATTTTGCAACACTCACAACGCAACAGTACAGTACAATACTGAACTCGAGATGTTTGCAACAATCGACTATATTTTATTTGCTGGGACGATAATCGTTAGCCTATGTATCGGGATTTATTTCGGATTTTCGAAAAAGTCTCAAACTACAGACGAATATCTTTTAGGCGGTCGAGAGATGCAGGTTATTCCTATCTCAGTGTCGCTCGTTGCAAGGTGAGAATGCATACAATTTTGCAAATTTACGCTAAATTTTCAGTTACATTTCCGGACTGACGGTCTTAGGAGTTCCCTCCGATGTTTATGTTTACGGCGCAAATACCGTATGGGTGTGTCTGTCGATCGTGATCGCGTCCATTGTGGGTTATTTCGTTTTCATACCCGTGATATTAAAGTTGCAGGGCCCTACTATTTTTGAGTACTTCGAATTGCGGTTTGATCGAAAACTCAAAGTCATGGCTACGTGCATGTATACCCTGCAGATCTTACTGTACAGTCCAGTGGTGGCGTATATTCCAGCAATAGCGTTTTCGCAAGGTAAACAGCCAGTTTAAATCATATAATACTCTCCCCTTTTTAGCAACCGGCATTAATCCACATGTTATTATCCCAGTTGTTTGCGCTACTTGCGTGTTATATACATGCGTTGGGGGTTTTAAAGCGGTAATTTGGACGGATGTGTTTCAGTTCCTAGGGACGATTACATCAATTGTTGCAGTGCTCATTTTTGGAATACAATCAGTAGGAGGAATCGGTGAGGTGTACAAAAAGGCTTCGCGAGGTCATCGCTTGGATTTCAAGTAAATCCTCATTGAACAGATCTATAATACCTACTAAAATAATTAAAGTTTCAGTATGGACCCTACGCAACGCGATGGATTTTGGCAGATGGCTATAGGATTTGCGACACACTGGATTTACAATCTCACGTTGCAACCCGCTGCCGTTCAAAAGTACCTTTCACTCCCCAAATCGGGCGATATCAAAAGGTACCTCATACTTGAGCAAACGCAACTACTTCACATTCCCAGGGTGATGTTTTTTCAGTGCTGCGGGTTGATCGTGGTCAACGTTCTGGCCGTGTTGATTGGGATTACAGTTTACGCAAAATATGCTACATGCGACCCAATTTCAACTGGCAAGGTAACTCGAGTCGATCAAATCTTACCTTATTTCGTCATGGATATTAGTCAAACTGTTCCCGTTTTACCAGGAATTTTTATTGGTGGAGTTTTCAGTGCTGCGTTAAGGTATAGGCGTCTCCTTAAATCCTGAAAATGATCGCTCTTCCTAGCACACTTTCATCCACGTTCAATTCACTAGCGGCAACGGTTTACAGTGACTTGGTCTCACTCCTTATCTCCAAGGAAGCAAAACAAGACAAAGAAGGTCGCATTTTGAAGCTGATTGTGATAACATCTGGTGCGATCTGCATCGGATTAACCTTCTTTGTAGATCACATGGGAAGTTTATTGGCATTTGTGAACGCCTCCATAGGATTAATTTACGGAATAATTGTTGGTCTCTTTGCCCTAGGTGTTATTGCACCAGTTACCAACTCAAAGGTGAGCCATCAGATGTAGCACTCATGTACAAAGAAAAATCCTAGGGCGCCTTCCTTGGAGCACTATCCAGTTTCTTGGTGGTTGGTACCATTGCAGGTCTGAATCAGTGGCACTCATTTAAAGGTAGACTTGGCAACTTTGCCCAGCCAATCTCCCTTGAAGGATGTAATGCGCATGTTAATATTACAACAGCACGGTAAGGCCAGAATTATGCTTTTAGCTGGTATAATGCTCAATTTTAGCACGGTATTAGACTCGGAAAAACCATTTGTACTTCTCCGACTGTCTTTTTGGTACAACCCCTTTGTCAGCACCATGGTGGTAATTCTAGTTGGACTTTCAGTGAGCTATTTGACCAAAGTGAGTAAGTGGAACTCTAGTAATAACAACTGTAAAACCCCTGTGAAGTACAATGCTGCAATAACGCACTGTGATGAATGTACCTATAATTTCTAGTTAGTGCTTGTAATACAAAAGGAAAAGCTATTTTGTTACTTTCACATAGCAAAGAAACAACTTCTACTCATAATTTTCCCTGGTGCCGAAACGGCATTAACTTGAGGTGGAGAGTACGTCAGTGTAACCACCACAACACCAGCAGCTGCTACAAGAACAACTGCTGTAAGAAGCTACGGAAGCATCACCGCCCAGGCCCCCAAGTCAACCTGTGGTCAGTGCTTGCTCCAGAATTAGCAATTCACCCGGGCCGATTTGGTGCTGGGGTGAGTTTGGGGCGTGAAGCGATAGATAGGTATTGCCTCGATACATAAGTACGAAAAAGAAATTTATACAAATAAACCTGCAACACTGTAGGGCGACTGATATATTACTTTAGCCAGGACAGGACACAAGAACCCTGGGTCGTTAAATCAAGGGTTTCTGGCCTTGGAGGAACAAAAGGAACCGTTTTCTTTCATATACGGCATGACAAACATGTATTTATGTCCGTGTGATCACGATTATGTTAAGTTGTAACATAAGCTAAAACAGTTATAGCATCAGTATATCTCCCGTCAGATTCTGTCAACCTACCTCCCAGATGGCAGAACTGATAGACCACTGAGAAAGCAATTAACACCTCATTATAGAGTGGGGGCGCACTAACGTCAATCCTAGGGGTAAGTCATTACTTGAATATCTGAGAAGTACAAATCTAGAGATTCCCAATCGGAGCAGCAAACCCACGTTCGTAACTACCCGAAGCAAGACTATAATTGATCTCAGTCTGGCATCATCAAGTATCTCTCACCACACGAACTGGCAAGTCACTCCTGAAACGCCTATGTCAGATCATAAGAAGAATTTCAATTGAAATCAACTGCATGGGAGCCGTCCCAAAGGGTTATTGCAATCTCAAGGTAGCGGATATTCCCCTTTACAACCATCTTCTCTTCAAAAAACTTAGAGAGAACCATTTCGAGGGACGACTCTCGAGACCTGCGAACTTACAAAGTAGATTTTCTTACTGCATTATGGAGCCATTAGAACAGGCATGTCATCTGAGGACTATCAAACCGGCCTATAACAAATTCTGGTAAATTCACGTAAAGGCGGCCCGCCGGCCAATTCCTCTCAATTTCAATAAAGACGGCCAATTGATAATGACCGGCAGGCCAGGACTAACTGTCCAAGTGTCCACTGAATGCGGGTGGGATATTAGGAGGCGTCAGAGATAGGCATTGAATAGTTTTTGCAACTCGATAGCATCCACCTCTTCTGCATCCCGACTAAATAAAATTCTGACAGCAGATTCATATTATAACCCAGCTAGTCTCAGACGAGAGGTTGGTTCCTAAATGGACAACCTATCAGACACAGCCGAGGTACTGAGAGACACACACACTTTCCCGGAGTCACCACAGCGCCATATCCCAACTGGCTAGAGGTAACCCCTTCATTCGTAGGATGACTAGGCTGTTGCCTGTCAGAGGGTTGATGTGGCAAGGGTGACCTGGGCGGTGAAGTCGTTGTCAGCATTCGAATCATAAGGATTGGACGGCATAATACCAGCCTTCCTGCAATAAAGACTGGATGTAGAGATGTTTTTCTGATTTCAAAAATGTAAACATCACTACTTTTTAATACGAAATAGAGCTATTAATAATTCGTAAAAACGTAAGAAACTACAGGCAAAAAAGCAGATATTTAAATAATATTAAAAAAATTGTGATGTATGCATTTTTGAAATCAAAAAACAATTCTCTATCAAGTGACATAAAATAAAAGTTACTTCCATAAGAAAAAACAAAGTTGATGACGGTTAAGGCGGACACGAAACGTCAAAGTTAAAATTTAAAAGTAGCATCTTTGTGAGGGAAAAAAGTGGCCATAATAATGTCATTTATCATCATTTATTTTAAAATATCTTTTTAAATAATGTTATGTTTTTGATCAAAGGCTGGGCAATTATGGTTGCTAGGCAGAGTTGTCATATGTAAAATTTAGTGAGAAGACGTCAAAGATTATTTTTTTCACTACTAGCGTCTGATGACATGATTATTAACCTTTTTTCCACTTGTAAAGTAGACTTTCTCGGCATTTGTTCAAAGTGGTTAATAATGTGGACATTATTAACTAGTAGTCAATAATGAGAACTTTTAGAAAACACAACCCGAAATTTCGCACAATAAACGTTTAGACAAGTTCTCTAAAATGAATAATTGCCACCATCCGCCATTTCCAGAGAAATTACATACCTAAAATTATTACATTTTGAAAAAATTCGAACGAAATTACTCTTTGAAAATATCTCAATGACAGAACAAAATACGGCCTGTTTGACTTGTACTTCAACGTACTTGATTGACATGTTAAATTAAGAAACAAACAATTCTGTCCAACCGTTCACTTTCTTATCAATATAATATGTTAATTTAGAGGACTTCAAGGACTAGTAGTGAAAAAAATAGTATATATACCACGGTAGAGAAGTCTATTATTGCCTTCGCACCTTACACCCCTCGGCGCACGCGCCTCGAGATGTAATCTTGGTGCTCAGGCAATAATACTGTACTTCTCTACCTTGATATATAATGTACTATTCTTGCAAATAAATTTTACTACTTAAAGGAATTAGAACAATAACTTCAATAAAAAATAAAAACGATTTTGCAAAATTTCGGTTTTTTCTGGATATCTCCGAAAGTAGTCGGAAATTTTTCACCATGGCCTGTATACATATTTGTGCTAATAATAATAATGTATTTACTTGTCCAACAGAAAAAAAATCCAATAATAGGATAAAGAAAGATAAACTTAATCGTGCTTACAAAAAACCAGGCAAAAAACCTAAATAAATGTTCTATATAAAGCTAGTTTAAAATATAATATTATAGATATTGAATAATATTGAATACCAGTACATTCAATATTTAACACTAGAAGTTTGATGAGCACTAAATAATATTTTAATGTTTTGAAAGTTACGATGTAACGATGTAATTGCTCATTAAATTTAAGAATAAGAAAACCAAGTTGGATTGCCGAACTAATTTAAGAAAATAAATACACTGACACTGCTGCTTTTGATTAACTTCGTTGATAAAATCAGATGACAGTGACAGCAACAGTGAGAATTGACATTTCCCCACTTCCTGTTGGGAAACTTCATTACCATCAACTGTTATAAAGATTACGGCCGCATGCTGCCAATATTAAATGAGGTAATAACAGAATGAATTTTTAGCGCATTTTTTAAGAATTAAGAAAAATATGCTATTATTTGCGTTTTGTCCGTCCGTCCGTTTCGAACTACTTCTAGGGGAATGGTCCTAGAGTCTTGGAATTTTTTGCAGTAGGTGCCTATACCTTGAATGTGTGCCAGACGGCCATCAAATTTCGCTGTCTAAAAGGGCCTCCCCTCCCCACGAATTATTTCCTGAGATGCTGTTTTTGAAAGTAAAACGTGCATAACTTTTACATACGACAACCAAAGGCCTCAACGAAAGTAATTAATTTCTACCAACCATAGGCCTTCTCCTCGACCTCTTAGAGTGATCGGGTATATTCATTCCCTTATACCTCAAAATCGGATTGTCGGAAGAGGGTACTCACAAAGGGCGATTGAGACGTCTGCAAGATATATATCCATTGGTGATGTCAAAACAAAAGTTATTTCGGTTAAAAAAATGTGCTTTATCTGCATAAGAGTTGTGCACAATTTATTCTTGTTTATTATACCTGGATCACAATCTCCGCTTTAAACACTCAAATGCGTGCAAAATAAGGCCTTTAAAGTTGATAAGTAACGATACTTCAAGTATGACATTTGAAACTGTCATCTGGGACTGAAATAAAAAATCTTCCTAGGTCGCTTTCTGTAAATGTAGAACATTTCTTGTACCTATCTTTTGTTGAAGTTTTCACAAACACGCGTAATTTAGGGTATGCTGCCAAATCTGTTCCATTTTTTAATCGTATAGCATTATTTGAAGTTTTGAATGAATGCACAAAAGGAGAGAACCTTTGATATTTCCTGCATATATGCCAGAATTATCGATGCATTACTTTGTTCGTAAATGCTTCCTATTCATCCATACGAAAAGAACTATTCATAATCTTTATAATAAGCTTTACTGGATTTGGATTTTACACCTACCAAGTTTTCTTTAGATTTTACAAGCCATTTAATGGACATGTTTTCGAGTATAACGTCAATATGAGTTCATTGTATTTTCCTTATTTTTAAATTAAATGGCAGGTATAATAAAAAATACTATAAGAAACACGTGTATAATTGGTCTTTAAAGCACTTGCAACGTTTAAAGGTACTCCGCTTCGCATCGTGCCCTTAAACTAGTTGCGCGTGCTTTAAAGACTTGATTATACACTTGTCTCTTAATATTCTATTTTGGAACTGGAGAAACCCGTTACAATATGTAACATTTATCAGGAAGTATATTATTTAATGTAGGTAAATGGTGTTTCAATAATATACGTCGCCTACCCATGTGGTTACAAGATTTAATATCGAAACATGATGTAGATTAAAAGGTCAGAGGGAACTTTCATTAATGAATAGATCATACTCATCAGTCATCAGTTCCTCTTGACCTATACTTTGCTGTGCAGAAGAAAATCTCAATCAAAGCAATGTTGTACCTGAATGTATTAGTATTACCTATGTGAAGGTTAATTACCATAGAGATAAATGTGTTATCTATCAGATAGTCTTAACGGTAACAAGAAAAACGCTTCTAAAGGTGCGCAATAATATTGGCTGTTTCAAACTAGGTACCTATGTAGGTACTAATTAAGTTTCTAGGTAAGTGCGGTGTTTATTAAATACGCTCTGTTCCGATACGTTCGTTTCAGACATCAGTTTTAATTAGCATCGCTTCGAGTTGCTTTAAATTTTGAAAAGGGTGACTTTAAATTTTATTCGCATGCGATAACACGAAAATTAAACTTGCCAACTACAGGAGACCGGTTAAACTCAATGAAAATCAAATGAATGTACGCTACATAGTAATTTTGACTGGTACTTACCGTGCAGGCGTGCACTGCCTAAAAGTTGGAACGAGTGGCTAAAACAACTGCGTATGACAGTTTATACTTTATACACAAGTTTCATTATGTATGTTTCGTCAATAATTTTATAGGTACCGATAGGACATAAGAAATTGCTACAGGATTCTGTAGAATTTATTATATGTATATTCCCAGTGAAGCATCTTCAGAAAGATGACTTTGCGGAACTCTCAGAGAATTTAAATAATACCCGAAGCAGCTGCCGCATGATACAGTGAAATTCTGAAAAACTACCCGGCAAACAATTTCAAACTTTAATTCATTAAAAGTTTTCTAACAAACAAATGCGACAATGATATAAAATGCAAAAGTTTATAATCTCTACATTACAAGGGTAAAATTTTCCAAATAATTTACTCCTTACCGCGTCTCTAAAGTAAGGGAGGCATCAATTTATTGGTGACTACTTAAATCCTGTACTTCATTGTAAACCCAAAAATAAATCATAAAACATCAATCCTTAATTCTTTATCCCATCCCTACACATTTTCAAATTCAATTTAAGGATTCTGAATTTCTCATTACGAGTAAATACGATACTCCGTTGGTTGATTAACGAATGAAATGCGCTCTATCATTTTACTTCGCAAAAAAAGGTACAAAATAATTTAAATTAATTTTCCGTCATTTCAATCTTTTTTTTCACTACTGCAGGGAGGATATATCTAATTTCTTTTATTCATTCATATTGAAACAGTCACATTCTTTTCGAAATTTTAAACCCTCAAGTTTGATTTAATTCTTTATATCAGTATTGAATTTATTTGTAGCACTTGTTATGCAAATTGACAACTTGACGTGCCCACCCGAATTGAAATTATTTAAAAACTCTTACTGACGTGAGGCGCGCTATTTAATATTCTTCGCCATCGTTCGCCACAGCAAAATCAAATTGCCTTGGCGATGTGTGGGGTAACTTTAAATGTAGAACACCCCTGGGATAAAATATTCGTCGATTTCAGTTAATTTAAATTCCACCAACTCTAATATTAAGACTGACATGTTTGACTTCACTGCGAAATTGAATTGTTCGGCGTAAATGAATTAAGCGAAGGTTAAAAAGGTTAATTGCCTATTTACGTTATTAGCATGTGGATGTGATTTCGGTAGGTATATGAGAAAATCCAAACTCGTATGTCAAAAGCATTAAAAAAAAGTCGGTAAAACTTTTAGCGGATGCCGAACCACAGAGTAATGAAATGTTTCCCATGTCTCTAATAAAACCGTCAAAACTGGAAAACAACATTTCATCCCAAATGACATTCGCTAGTTTATTTAAATATGTAAATAGAATTTTCGATATTCCCACGTTACGCATTAAACTTTCAATTCTATCGGTAATGTTCACATTAACTGCACCCACTATTATAATAAAGGCGCATGTACAATTACGTACACAAATTTGCACGGTTAAAATTGTACCTCACTTTCAGATGCCTTCTTTTGCCACTTGATAGTTTTATAAAAAAAATGTAATTTAGAAATACGGTTAATTCGTACGTAAGTAATTGAATTGGCAATTGGGTAGTTTTTAAGTGTTAACTAAAATTTACTATTTTGTCAGTCAAGTGTCCTGAGGGAGAACTATCGTAGTACCCTCTAAATGTATTTTGAGTACTTCGAACTTGTACATGGTAATTCGAGTTCTATTCAGCTTCAAAATTCAACAAAGTAACACGTTACTGGTATTCCGTGTGCTTTAAAATCGCGTAGAACGTTTGTGGCACCATTTTAACACTGACTATACTGGGCGTAACATATAAGTATGTAGGTACATTTCGAAAAAATCCCGCTCTCTCAAAAATAAAGGTAAATAAATAAATAAACATTTTGGCAACGTTTTTCCATAATCGGAAAGGGCATACCTTGAAATCTAGGCTTCACTCTCTTATAATGGTTGCTGAGTGTCACGGTAATACTAATGCCCCACCGATGGGTGCCATTTGCATCTGGAGCTTTATTTTAAAACTCTGCTGCCATTTATTGATTGACAAACTACCTTTCTTTTGCATAAGGTGAAAATTGCAACCAGAACACTGTACTATAAACAATATAATAATAAAGTTAATTATGCCGGCGACTAACTCAATCGGTTCGCTTTTTACTTTACCTGTCTTACTTGGGCTTGTTTAAGGGATCTCCTCTAGCTGAAATTGTCACTACAAAAGGGATTCTTTGAAGCTTGTACTGTCCAGCACAATGACAACAACGGAAATAATTAAGTTTAGTGTATTAATAAAAATAAACACGGAAAATATTGGAGATATTTAAGGTTGCATCTCCTTGATTACATTACTTTTTATCAAATGGTCTAAATATTAAACTTCTACCTGGAATATGAATCCTAGGTAGAGATGGCTATCTTTTTGACTAATGTTAAATCGTCCAATAATTTGAATTAGGATTGCTACCAATTTACACTTTAACGACAACCTAATCGTTTTACATTGACAAAATAAATTGTGCAATACCTCTGAATTTGGTTCCCTTATTCATGGAATTCGGTAAGATAAAAAAGTCCGAAAGACTGGTCACAAATTCAGGGGTTTCATTTGATAATAATACGAATGGATACAACAATAATTTACACAATTTTCAACATTTTTATCTCTCATTTACAGTTTTAGCGATAATAGTAATAGTTCAAAATATAAACTTAAATATAATCGGACTTTGCTAACAGTTTTCTTTATCGCAATTTCACTTTCACACGGGGTATTTTTTCCAATTTCTGGCAAGTAAAATGTTTATTGAATTTGTTGAAGAGCATTTGATTTATAAGTATAGACAGTGTCTCTATCTGAATGAATTACGAACTAACATGCACTTGTTCTATTATATTCAAAATGGTAACTTCGCTTTTTCGCGTAATTTTTCCACCGGGGCAAATTAAAGCTATCTGCAGTCAACCATAAACACACTAATTCGATTTACTACAACAACAGGATTCAACTTCTCAGCCCCAAAAACCAAAATAACCAACTTTACGAAAGCAAGAAAGGTTGAACAACCACCCATGTACCTAAATGATACACCACTAACCTACTGTAGAGAAATGAAAATATTAGGACTTACATACGATCAGAAACTAACTTTCAAAACACATATCAACAATATCAAGAATAAAACAATGAAGGGGCTAAACCTACTAAAAATATTATCAAGCTATGAATGGGGATCTGATACTGAGAGTCTACTAAAAATTTATCAAACCTTGATCAGATCAACTATTGAGTACGGTTCAATAATATATGCATCGGCAAAACGTGGCTTTAAAAAAATTAGACACCATCCACCATGCTGGAATTCGACTCGCACTAGGAGCATTTAGAACCACACCTGTAGACAGCCTCCTTTGCGAAGCAGCAGAACCACCTCTACAAATCAGGAGAAAACTCCTATCCACACGATACTACTACAAAAGACTCCTCAACAGAAACCACCTTTCCTACCACAATATCCACAGTGACAAACACAAAAACTACTACTCAGTAAATAAATCCCTACCTCAGCCATTTCACATACGCATAAAAACCATGCTATCACCAACCTACAAACCAACGCAAATCCTTTCAAATGAAGAATCTATTACTGCACCTTGGACTTTCAAGCCACCACAAACTGACCTATCTCTCCTCAAGCTGCCCAAACACGAATTTAACAACCAAATAATAAAAAACAAATGCACAGAAATTCTCTCAAAATACTCGTCAGGCACAAACATATATACTGACGCTTCAAAAATAAAAGCGGAAGTGGGAGTGGCAGTAATCGTATCTAACGAGCACATCACATACGACACTAAAGGCGCTTCAATCTACACTGGAGAGCTCATTGCCATCAAACGCGCCCTGGACTACTCCAAAAATCATGAACTACACAATATTAACATCATCACCGATTCACTATCGTCCATCCAATCCGTAAAAACGCTATACGTAGAACACCCGATTGTCCAAGACATCCAAGCCACCATCTCCGAAAGGCACAACAAAAAATGGACCACTACACTAATATGGGTCCCATCGCATTGTGGAATCACTGGAAACGAGGCGGCTGACCAGCAAGCAAAAATCGCAGCACGTCATCCCCAAAGCGCCGTAAGTAAAATGACCATCCAGGACATACTAATTGCGCAAAAAACAAGCCTTTTAAACCAATGGCAGAGTAATTGGACAGAGACAACACAAAAACTCACACCAATTAAACCGAATGTGAGGAGATGGAAACAAAGGCTATCCAACAGGAAATATGAGGTGACCCTAACACGACTACGCCTGGGCCACACCAAGCTCACCCACAAACACCTACTACAAATGGCAGAAACACCCCAATGCGAAAAATGCAACGTGGACTTGACGATAAAGCACCTACTGATCGAATGCCCTCACTACCAGAACACAAGAACAGCAACGCACCTGCCGGACGCACTGGAAGTGACACTGAATCCGGAGAAGACTGACGGAAGAACAGTAATTGCTTTTCTGGACGGAATACAAATGACCAAACAAATATAGTGTACTTACCTAACATAACTGTATTCTGTAATTTTCACTGTACTATAGTAATCAAATGTAGGTATATTAACTAAATGTAAATGGGTGCCAATAACCCTGGCAGTTGAGGTACCTCCTAATAAATTCAAAAAAAAAAACATTTCGAAAACTACTGGATATTAATGGACACTAAACGTCGTTTGGAACTAGATTAACTCCCTCTCTTTAAACTAGGTTTTCCCGAACGCACAATTTAATTACTGAGGCTCTAAAAGCCGCTTTACGAAAACGCCGTACTGACCAAACGCGAATCTTCTTGGTTGACTCTTTAAACCAGAATCTCTTCGCCTTCACCGCTCAAACCAGAATGAATAATTTCGTGCAAAGCTCATACCCTCCCTCTATAGCAAGCTGACTTAAAACGCTTATTTCAAATTTCAAACTTTATTCAGTATTACCGTCACGGTATTCTCTTTACGTATTGCGATGTAACATACTTTTTTAATTTGTATCGCTCCCGCTTTTATGTATTTGATTAAAGGATCAAAACGCATGCTGCACCACTGTAGTATTTTAATTGCGAATGTCGTTTCAGTATTCAGTTATAGCGATATTGAGAGTTAGGAAAATTCCTTTAGTTTAATTAATTTTTATCTGATTTTGAGATCAGGGTTAGTTTTATCATTTTTAGGGGAAGGTGGAAGATTAGTACAGGGTGTTAATCCAATTTAGGGCATATTATAGTTTTTGATACGTGGGTAGTTGAAGTAGAATTTTCCATAGGTGTGGGTGACTTTCATTTAAGATGTAACTGGTGAAATAATCAACAATAAATTTAACTCATACGACATGTGTACACCACAGGGTTCAACATTGGCTCTACTACTATATTACTCATGTAATCTAAATGGGAACTAAATAAATGAAATGTAAGTTCGCTAAAACATTTTACAACAAATTATACATTGTAATACTGTAGTGTAGTATCCGAAGGGTAGGAAACTGCAGTGATCAAAGAGCATTTGAGTCATTATTTGCGAGGATAACTCCGAACAATATAAGGATATGGACTCAGGTGCCTGCCATTTTGGTCAGGTATTTGCTATTTATGAATTATTACATAAAAAAAGAAGTGGTTGTTCCGATGAGACAGATTAAGTTTGGGAGCCTGTTCTTTTGTTAATAACGAACTTTTACTGGAAGACTGTAAGCTGCTTATGTTCGTACAATCCACTTGCAAGGTACAACAGTATTTTAATGAAATAAGGTTGTCACAGAACAGCTGTTTAGAATTTACAATATATTGTTGACGACGCAACCCATCGCGCATGCTTAAAGACAAAAATAGTACAGAACTTGGGTAAAAAATTGGACAGGATCTAGTTTCAAAATTGAATATAGATAAATTTAGTTTTCAAACTACCCAGTTAGCTCAAAACAAAACAACCTTTAAATTGAAAATTGTAATTATTCTCTTCGGAGACTTTCGGCTCCCTTGCCAAAGAAAAATCTCAATATGGACTGAAAATTAATAATTTGGGCGACTCGGTAGCCTCGATCAACTTCAAAAATTCTAAAAAATTAACTCCATAATTTTAATTAACACCTGACATAATTCTTGGGCACGAACAGAAAAATCCGATAAGAAAACTCTATTCTGCGTTCGAATGAACACACAATTAATTGATTGGCTGGCAATGACTAAAATTTGTTCCGAAATACATGAAAATAAAATAAATTCAAATCCCTGAAAGAAAGAAAAGTTTACAAAGCTTGTTTGGACACATTAAGTACCCCGCACGCAGTGAACAATTTAAAATCGATAAAATAAAAACGAAACATTTTTACAAATTTCTAAAAGGAAAAAAACACCGAAATACAAATTTAAGTAAAATAAACCAAATTTGTGTTTATGTAAAAAAAACACAGATTCACTTAATCAATTGAAATATTCTTATTTACAGGGTGTCCCGTCGTTATTCTTGGTGTTTAGACCGAAATAACGTCTTACACAAGATCATTATAGAAGAAACATATGCAAGCAAAAAAAAACAACTAATAGTCCCTAATTTAACCTATGGCGTACGGTGAAATACTGGCCGGGAGCACGTCGTCGTGTGAACACCGTACAAACATTATTTTTTCGAGAAGTTTTAAAATACGAAAAATTTGTTGAGAGCGAACCATTAAGTTTTTTGTCCTGAAGTAGAACAATTAAGTATACGTTTTTTTTGCCGCTTTTTTGGCATCGGGCAACATTTTCCATTCAAGTTTCGGGCCCTGAAGGGAAAATTACGTGAAGAGTTTTAATTAGTAAAAAGCTAACAGTTGTGCAGTACCAAAGTTCCTGCAGGGAAAGTAAAGTTATCGCTAAGGCCCAATTGAGGTAATACAACTTTGTGCACTTTTATTTTTTTTTAATGAAAATATAAAGTTCTAAATTTGGCCACCTGGTAGGTAAAAATTTTATTGTTTATCAGTTAAATCAACGCCGCATATCCGCAGGAAAGTATCGACTTCATTTGTAACATGCAGGTCAGAACAGGAAAAAATCTTATCTTAGTGCTAAGAGTACTTAGCATCGTAACCTGCAATTGTAAAATAATATCTACCAGAAACATAATCGACTAGAATAATTATTCAAAATAACATTGCATAAATAATGTAAGCTTTAGCTTCGCCACCGTGTTTTTAATACAAGAGGTAGCGTACTACCCCCACATATGCTCATATGCGATGTACCTACGCTTTTTGCTAACGAATTAATTTCATGCACGAGTATAAGAGTTTACGAGTATACAATGTGCCTAAAGCTAACGGAACGATATGAGGAAGTAAGATTATAACACATGAAAGTATCTACTTTACAACATTTTGTAAGTAGGATGAATGAGTGGTATCTAACTACCCAGCGATCTATATTTTAGCAAAAATACCTACGCGGACTTTCAAAATTATGAAACTTATCACTTTGGTGCTTCTTTTTTTAAATAATTTATGGATTGATGTAGGTACACCAAAATAATATCCGCTCAATTAAACATGTAACAGTATGATAAAAGAAAATATTTAATTAACTTGATGCAAATATGTCGCAAAAGATAAATACAGATTTATTAAATTTAGGACATGGTAAGTACCCACAACATGATTTCTACACAAATACACGTGTAAAAGCAATTAAAAGAATGCGGCCAACTGAATAGGCAAGCTGGTCTAATTTCTAACTGTTCATCAATTATACTAATTTCTACAGTCATACAATCAACGAACCTTGGTGGATGTCTCAAAACGTGCAGGGAGTAACTGATCTAAACGGTTTTACATACGTTTGATTGTACCTACCTCGTTGGACGTCAATAACCAGTGTAATCAATATGAGTCTGTATAGTATGGAGCCCTTTTATTTACACAAAGGGATTGGCACAAAACAGAATTCTGATATTTATTTCAATGGGGTTAATAATAAAGTTAATAGTGTTCGTAATTTCGTAGAATTTCCATGTTAAATTTCTGCTAATTGCTTTCGACCCTTATTGACTCCACTAGTTGCTTTTAGCGAAGCTTTCATTGTTGACCACATGTTGGAATAAATTAAAATTATTTAATGTAGATGCCATTAGAAATTCTGAACAGTTTTAATAACGTCGCTACGTATATGCGAAATGAAATATAACGCATTAGGTAGCGATTTTGGTGTGAGAATTTTTATATTACGTTTTCATTACTACAAAATTAGCTCATTATGTAGTCCGGTAACGTTCAGAAAACGCAATACGTGAATGTAAAACTACTGGGTAGTGTTTTCACGTCGAATGGGGCTGTTTTTCGAGAAAGGAAGCTTTCAATTTATGAGCAACAAAAGTAAGTTACGCTCGTCCCTCAGTCGCTACACAATAAACTCGTGGCACGTGTCAAAAAGATCAATGGGACCAAATAAGGTATATTTCAAAATCAGACGCAGATGTTCGCCTTGATTATGTCTACGATTTCGAACTAGATTAAAGGGGGCCAATTCGGTTTTATTGAAATAATTTATCTTCAGACTTACAACGAGGATGTTTGTGGAATCTATAAGATTGTCCTCGGGCAGAAAGTGAGTGTGTGAAGGCTCACTTCGCGTTAATTATTGAAGGGAGAAACGCTCAGCATACTAATTACACGTACTTACGGGAGTTTATTTTCTGATATATATCGGGCGAAGCGTTAAACATAATTAAAATATAATAATTAACTGTAAAGTAGAATTTCCCTTAGTTTCCGCGCACGTCATCAATTGTTTTTGGGGAATATTAACGAATTAATAAAATTTAAAAAAATCATTATAAACCACAATAAACGTTGGAATTACGTCTTTAGGGTAGACTGACCGATGTATTTGACAAAATATAGGTTGTTGAGGCAGTCGTGCGTTATTTTAAAAATCAAAGCCAAAAATCTTTAGTGAAAAGGTTTTTCCAGGGGTTTTTCTTTTGTTTTCAGGTTACCTGTGAAGCGAGATTGGGGTAGTTTACGTTTACATTGCGACAGAACCATAACTTCCGTAAGTCCTACTCCGATATTCTGCGCCAAAAGTTGTTAAATAACCCGAAAATGTCATCGGGTTAACCAAGAAAAGGTAAGTAACTTATTTCTAATTTTATTCGTTATTTTGAACGAGAAAGAGATAATGGTAGTCCATTTTTACCAGTCGCAAAAGTAAGAGAGGCAAGTGCTTACTTTAGTAATATAAAAATTCGTATACGTAACAAGTTTCATTTTACAGAGATTTTCGGATGCATTAAATTTTAGCCTGCAAACAGAGACTTTTATTTCAGAAATTTCTAAATCGGGCAAACCTCTAGAAAGTCCTAAAATAACAAGGCAATGTAAGAAACCCGTTAGCGATGTTGATGGTTTCGCACAGATAGCGTTCTGAACTCCCCCATCTACGACATGAGTACAAGACCCCACATGATATCAACCTGTTTACCATTTTTTAGCAACCTGATGTAAACATGATGACCGACACATTGGCGTGAAGGGTGATAGCAGGGAAAATTGTTTAAATATATGGCAACAAGCAATTGATACAGTTACACCTGATATTTATTTATTTGTTTATTTATTTATTTATTTCCTTTGAGCCCTCAACAGGCTTTCGCCCAATTGCAGAGTGACTCGCATAATTCTGTTTGGAGGTGCCCCTGCGGAAGGTCTTAAGTTGTTCTATACTACTCCGGTATTAACCTCACAAATTGGGAAAACTGCAGGAAAACCTTTGTGAGAACGTAGAGCATACCAACAAAATTACTTTAGATTGATGGCAAAGAAAGACCAAGTTTGATCGAGAAGATGTAACTCCACCAATAACTAATTTGGAAGATGAAGGTGATATTCTGATGATTCAGATTAATGTTTTTCGGTTTATTTAGATATCAACTTCAAGATTTGAAGTCAACAAAATGGCTAGTGAACGGCGCCTGAGGTGTTTTAAAATACATGGAGAGATTCGAAATGATCGCGCCTTCGGTAAATAGGCCGTGGTTCAATTTTCACCAGAACGAAAACAGGAAGATCGGCGTACAAATTAGGCGAAAGTTTATCGCCCTTGTGACGTTCAACAAGCAGCTGAAACGATGCACGTTGATGTTTTTGGTAAAAATATGACGTTCCTAGAATCTTGAAATTCGTAACCTGCTTTTTATGTTTTGGGGATTTTCTTTTGGTTTTGTTGTCTTTGTTAATTTAGTTCGTGCATTTGTGGGGATTATACCGGGGTTTTTGTCTCGTAGAAGGTTTCCCTGACATCGCCTGGTTATGTGCGTAATATATTTTATATGAACTGGTCTTTTCTTACGCACAAAGTTATGACTTTTTTATTCAATTTCCTTTCCCATCTTTGTATGTATATAAAATTCTTCTGTACGTGTCTTGGTGACATAACTCTTCCTAAACGGCTGGACGGATTTTGATGAAAATCTTTGTTTCAGTATCTGTGTGTACACCTACGGTTTAGATTCACAATTGGGCCCGATAGAATTATTGGATTTTTTTAAAACTTCTTTTTCGTTGATGTCGCACTCTGCTATTTCGCGTACCGAACGATACATCCGACAAGTCACTAGGATTAGGATTGATATTTCTGACACTTTTTGAATTCGCGTGGATTCCAAAGTAGGTTTTTTTCTACATTGTATATGGGGAACTACGGTCAGGTTTCAAGAAGCTTCCAAGAAAACTAATTCAAGAAAAACACCAGAAATTACAGAAGTTCAAATTGACATCATGTATTCGCAAGAAAGCAAAATATCTTTAGAAGATTAGAAATACGGAGGGAGTAAATAAATGCAACAGGAACAACCCCGAGTACATAAAGAAGCCATAATGAACGCAATAGAAAAATACATTCAGAAACAACAAACCAGTAATATTCAATGAGAAATACAGCAACTACCAATCATGATGAAGGTATTGCTTAAAAAAGCGAGAAAGGAACAGAAAGAAGGTCAAGATAAAATGAAGAACAAAATCGAAGGCCAAGATAAAATGGAGAAGATAGAAGCAGTACAAGAAGGCCAGGAGAAAATAGGAGGGTTGCTTGAACAGAAGTGCGGCAAGAATTCAGAGTATAACAGGTTCAATTCGAAAAGAAGATTAAATCTGGCCAAGAGAAGGTGGGAGAAGTAAATGGTTTAGAAATCCAATCAGTACGAGCAGAAATGAAACGTAAGCAAAAGAAAGCCGGCAATCAGTGGAGAGAGAAATTGGAAATCTGCACCACCCGATTTACAAGTAGGTTGTATGACCAAGACCACACAATATTAGGAATTCAAGAAAGGCATGGAAATTTCCGAGAAAGGATAAAGAATGTAATTGGAGAATTAGAAGAGAGAGTGAAGAAGAACGAAGAAGGAATCGGCCAGCATGAAAATAATATTGAAGAAGTAAGAACCCAATGGGAAGAATCAAGAAAGAATCATCATGTAAATGCCGAAGAAATTTGAATGGCAACATCCAAACCATCCATCAGGCCAGCTTCATAGAAAGTTCAGAAAACTATTTAAAAAATTTTGAACCAAATGAGTCAAACAACTGAACCTATGCAAAAGAAATGGTCGAAGGAAACACAAAAGTCTATGGCCGAGTCAAAGAAAAATAAATGTGAAAATTGGGAAATATTCAAAGAGGAATTCTTCAAACAATATAGGTCTGAAGATCATTGGCCACCCCATGTTTATATCCACCAAAATTTGGAAAATGCAGCGACCTCGTTTGGTACAAGGTCAGCAAAGCAAATCACTTACAGCCACTGCCACTTCCCCAGGGAAGTCGAAAATGTCCTGATTGGGCTAGGAGTCAACACTATAACTCAACTTACCAACACCTTAGAAAGAAAAATGGCAAATCAAAGACCAAGAGCCAATGTAGCTGGAAGAGGTCAAGAAATTAGAAGATATAAGAGTGAGAGAAGCTACAATAGAAGACAAGTTAACTTCATTAAAAGGGGGTTATTATAATTACAATTCGAGAGAAAGAGGAAGATATGAACAGAGTAGGAACTAGAACTAGAAAAGGATACAGTTCTCTACATCAGTCCGAAAACTACGAAGACGGGGAGCCCCACTAATTCCAAAAAATTATTTCTAGCAAATTAAAATCAAAAAAGAAACGAAGAAAACTTAAAGAAGATGAGCGAGGAGAAGAAGAAAATTTAAGCAATTTGATTGGTAATTTTAAACAAGTCAAGGAAGAATGAACGAAAGAAAGAATGGTGATTCAACAGAAGATAAACTAAAGTTAATAGAAGAAAAGGAGACGAACTATGAAGAACAAGTAGATTTAGTAGAATACTCGAAGTTGTTCGAGTTAGAAGAAGAACTTGAAATTTCCTAAAGAATTACAAGAGGATAACATAGAATTAGAAAAGTAATTAAAGAATAAAGAAGATGAATTGAAGGTAAAAGGAGAGAAAATTATGACATTCAAGAGAATCTAAAATTAGTTGAGAAGAATGATATTGATGCGTTGAGAAGTTTGGTTCAGACAAATGTGAAGAGACCGAATTGAAGAAAAATTTGAAGAAGAAAGAAATATAAGTAGAAAATTGCGAAATTGGATAAGAAACGTAAGAAAAGGAAGAAATATCCCACTTGTCCAATTCCAATGCAAGTTGGAGTTAAGGCAATTATACGACAGTGTTCAGCAGCCCAGTGTCGAAACGTTACAACAAAACATACGCGCGCAGAGTAACCCTCTCTGAAACAGGTATGAGCTCCACCCTATTCCTTCAAGATCTCATCTCCAACGACGCATTCTACTCCATTCAGAGTGTTTCGGAGATCCAGGAGAGCTCAGCGCTACCACGGTACACGAGACCCGTTGAGTTAGCTAATTAAATGGCGATGATCGCGGATAGAGATAGAGTGACATATTTTACTGTTTATTGTTATGTGGCACCGAGTACAACAATGGCACCAAATCGTTTACGTACAACTAATCTAGAACCTAGAGCTAATTTTATGAAACACATTTAGAAGGAACGCTGTAAAACTTGACTGTTTACGATACCTGTTTTTTATATGCAGTAAAAGAATTAATAAATGTTACACAACGAACTTTTATGGAAGCGGTAAAATGCAAGGTGAAATATCGCAGCAAGTGTAATTTTAGACCGGCAAAGTTACCGACACAATACAAAGATGGGGGAGTAAGATTTAATGACGGCGAGGGCGGTCATCCATGTACACTAGAAGCGAAATCTACAAAATGTCGTCCATAAATGATTTAGTAAAACCGTAACGAACACGGAGCGCTTCGAGGGTTAGCTCTTCTACCTACTCCGCAACTAAAGCAGTATTCTAAACATATTACGACATAACTTTGTCGATCTCTTCTCAACATATTCCAAAAGGAATGCCGGAGAGGCTTCATATCCTGTAAGTGACAGTAATATGTAGGGACAGATAAAGCGTAGCCGATCAGACTCAGTTTCAGAGGGATCTTGAAGATAGTCTGGATGTGGCGTTAAGAGATGAAATATGGCTTCATGCTGAGTGACAAGAGCGGATAATGAAGTAAAGTGCATCGCGGCTTTCTGACAAAAACTCTACTTAACGAGGTTTTGTTTCAGTTCCAACCTGTCAGATGCACAATGCTCTCCAGCGTGTAATAAAAATTACTGCACGTACACTTTTCTAATACATTGTTTGCTGCTGATTGGTTTGTCTTTCCTAGCTCTTGATGAAAAAAGCTCTAATCGAGTAAAGCGCAAAAACAACAGATTTATTTAAGGTCCATATTGTGTCATTAGCAATTAGCAAAAGAAAATGTCAACATGCTGGATATTATCCTGAAGGGCTCCGTGAATGTATAGTAGTAACCTTGTGTTATGGGATCTCGTTTATACAACAGTTAAATTGCTCCGGTTGTACTCATTTACATAATTGAATGTTGTAACTATTAACTAATAAGCCACTTACCCAACAGCCATAAATATACTAGGTTCGTAAGGGAAACAGACTCACCTGAAACAAACATTAAACTTTAATGGTGACGTAAACAATACGACTTTGTTAGTATGTACATTAATTCAACCCAACAAACTAATTGCTTGTGGTGCAATATGTAAGGGACGATACAACATTATAGAGAACTTGAACCGACTTTTTATAACAACAACATGCATTATCTAATAAAAAAGAAAGCAGCAAATCCGCACGAAACCCCTACAGCAACAATGACCAGATTATGGTTATGTATTGTTCCAATTCTGTTACTTTTGGTTTTATCTGTATCAATCTCGTCCATAATGTCGACAAAGGAAGTAGCAATGCTTTGAACAGAGAACTCTCGCAAGGATTAAATGAAATTATCAGAATATTAACGGTGCATTGCTGCTAGGGGGCTGTTATGGTATTTTACATGAGGTTTTTACTTGTAACTGAAGTTTACTGGCGAGCCGTTATCCTCTGGGCTCTGGAGCGTGTAAGAATGGCTACATAGAGTTTAATGTATCTTAAATATAAATTCGCTATGAAGCTATAATACACTCAGATTAATCTTAAGGGTCTAACGCATCTTGGTATTCCTGTAACGGTTGATTACTACAAATTTTAGGCAAGGTTTTAGGAACAGGGAAATTGAACGTTGCAAACAGTACTTACTTTCTGTAATTTTGTATGTCTACTTTTAGATCTATTTAGTGCCTTCTTAGGTGAACATTATTGGGAATGTTTTTATCAAGTGCCTACGTTGGCACTACATAAAATAAATCTCATAGGTCAGGTTTCTGCACTACATTTTTACTCTGGGAATTGTCTAATCTTCGATGAAGATGAAGATGTCGTAAACTGTAAAGACGAATTATGGCTGTTTAAAAGAATCATCGCCTTCGTCGAAGCCATATTACCGCCTTCGTTAGACGAACTCGAGCGCCACCTTAACATAAAAAACCTTCTGGTCAAGGTCGGTGGTTTCGAAACGGTTTCAGAGGTTTTGTCACAATCGGTAGCCACAGGCAGTAGGTTTAAGAATACGTTCACGGAATAAACTAAGACAGACTTACGTTAGCGATTGGCCTAACTGGAACGCAAGTAACAAAGCATAAATGAATTAGCGGTAGCTAGAGGAATCAAATGCAGTGAAAAAATACTCCCTTGCAGAAATGCTTACCTTTAAAGGTAACGGAACGGTGATAAAATCCCAAAATGTACTGTGCAAATTGGCAAAAAGTGATCTAACTATTCTATACACCCAAAGGTAAAAAGATGGATTGTGTGTTAAATTAGAAGCGCTTCTATCTTTGACGGTTCACCTCTATTTATGTCACTTCGATGGTTGGGTTACATATCGAATTACACTTATCTAGTTTATGAGGATATAATCGAGAACCTGCAGTTTGGATTACCGGCGTTATCTTGGTGAATTCTTTTTAGAGTATACTGCAATCTAGTAGTTGTACCGACGTAAATTAATGTATTTGTCCATCGTTACTCGTTATTAATTGGTTTCTAGGGCTTTTCGTTTAAGTAGGGAAAGGTGCGATTGGGCTTTATAGTACTTTTATAGGGTTTTTCGGGTATCCCCGCTGAAAAATACCAGTCCCAGTTCGAGGGTTTACGAACTACAAGAGCTTGTTCCTGTATAAATTACCATCGTAATTAGTAGCTGTACCTGTTTGCTCTTATCAGTTAGATAACGGCCATCGAATTTTGCACTTTCCCATTTCAGCCCTAGATAAGACACCAAACAATAATCTCAAAGGATAAGGAAATTTAACAAAGAACACCCTTTAATTTAAACGTCTTATCAAATAAAATACTGCGAAGCCATTCTTCGAATTAATCCCAATCTAGATTCTTCAGACTTCAAATTCTTGGGACTCTTCCGTTTCTTGAGTTGGCATTGTTTTAATTTTGGGAATCCTCTAATAGTCTAATGCTTCAGATGGTCTCGATTTCTCTATGGATGTTTCACATCCTTCAGATTTTTCAAATTCTTGGTTTCTTTTTGAAATTCTATCGTTTCTTCAGATTCAGATTCAGACAAAACTTTTTGGAAGATTGTGACTCTAGTTTTCCTTCGCAGGCTTCTGGGAACAATGTATGCGCAAATTCAAATTTCTCTAGGTTCTTCCTATGCTTCGGATTCTATCGCTTTTCTTTTCTTTAATAAGATTGTTTATAATCTATTACTTTTTCGAATTCTTTTCATTCGTAATATCCCGGTTCATCAATTTTTATTTCTTCGAATTAATGATCTGGACAAAAAGAACTGTTTCTATGAGCTACCACTCTTCTCTCACGTCTCTTTATGGTACTCTAATGAAAGGTCTCAACGAAATTAATTAATTTCTACCAACCGCAGTTCTCCTTCTCAACATAGGTAAAGGCAAAATGAATCGTCTACACGAGGCATAACTATTGGTGAGGATGAAAAGAATATCTCGGAAACGAGTATCGGAACTACCTACTTTACTTGCACAATTTATACTTGTTTAACATTCAGCCTGGGGATTCCAGTTGTCTTATGACGTACTTACTATAAAATTGGAGCTAAGTGCAAAGGTCTTAAATTTAAAGAACAATCCTAATATGAATACCTACTCCTTTGAGAACGCTATTTTAGTTCTCATATTAATTAAATAAAATTCAACCTGATTATTTTCTAACTTTTTATCTAACAAGCACACTGTATACAAAAATAAATATCTAATGAACTGAGTATTCGTGAAAGGTTTTAAATAATCATCGCCTGTGCTTCTTGGATTACAGTCTTCCATCTATCCCACACTTGTACTATCTTGAACCAATAATTTCGGTACCCTAGTATATAAAAGCAACGTGACATTACCTTATAACTTCATAATTAGTGTGATAACGAACAGCACTATGACAAAAGTCAGACGAGCATCGAGATTTACTAAAACATTTACTGGGAGAATCTGCACGAACCCCTCAGTTTACGTAGCAAATTACGAAAACCGAGAAGTTCGAAGGGCTCTGTCTTAATTTCGTTATTGAACGTAACCATAAAAACACCAGATGCATTTATTTCTGTTTCCTCCGCCACAACCACGACGTAAAACCAAATGTAAAAGCGTCATTAGGGTAATTACTTCTGTCACGTCGCCGCGCATTTTCAATGTAGTACGTTTGCCAACGTCGCTACCTAAGGGAAGAGATTTATTGCAATATGTCTATAAAGTTTATTGAATAACGATTCAACTTTGTTTTATGCGGAATGTGGGTAGAAACTGTAGAAAGTACCACAATAGGAACTTAGAGTAAAGTACGAAGTTGCAATCTAAATGTAAATTTAAAAGTTATACGGCGACATTCCTTATTGTATAGGAATATTCTTTGTTTTAGATGAGTGGTAAGGCACACGTCGAAAGCAGAAAATTAATCCTAAACCGTTCTAACCTTGCCACCTTTTTAGCGCATTTCCACAAAAAAAAAAAAAAATGCGCTATTGTGGCCACTTTGTCCGTCCGTCCGTCCGTCCGCTAACTTTGCGACGCTACTAGTTTTTTATCTTAAGAGCTATTGTTCTACTTTTTTCGCTATTTGGTTCGTTATGGTGTCGAGTCTTGTACCAAGGAAGGAATTTTTTCTGTACCGCTTACAAAAAAATTATTGTAAAAAAAACAAAAAACCGTTTTTTTACATGTTCCATAATTTTACACTTATGCCGTTTATTAACGATCCTAGAGATCGTTTATAATTTTGCATTGCTATCTGTCGCCTGCCGGTTGGTCTCTCCGTCTGTTCCTTTGTCTGTCTGTCCATCTATCTGTCCGTGTGAACGATAACTTTGTTTAGAAATGTTCGATCGCTTTTACATCTCCGTTAGTTATGAACTGAATTGCATGAAATTCAATATGGGCATAGATTTAGCCATATAATACGCAATGCCAAAAGTTGGATCGAATCGATTCAAAATTCACAGTGCCCTTTTCGCATCTCGGTTTGCAAACTTTTTTACTTATAAAAGTATTTGAATGAAATTTGATACATAGGCACTTGGGATAAAGGAAAATCAAACGCCAATTTCAAAATTTGGTTTTGCGCATGCGCAGTGCCAACTTTTTTTATTTATGGAAGAATTTAAACGAAATTTGATACATAGGCACTGGGTTTAAAGGAAAATCTAGCGCCAGTTTCAAAATTTTATTTTGCGCATGCGCAGTGCCAACTTTTTTATCTATGGAACTATTTAAGTGAAATTTGATACTTAGGCGCTTGGAACAAAGGAAAATCTTAGTTTATTAGTTAGGTATAGTAAATTAGTTTTAAAATTTAGGTTTTCGCATGCGCAGTTCCAACTTTCTTATTTAGAAAAGCATTGAAATGAAATTCTTCTCATAAACTGAAATTGAAGTAGCACGTCAACAATGGATTGCCCATGTGCAACGCTATCTTTCATATTTGTGGCCGGATTTTTACGATTTTAACAGAAGTTGCATCTTACAAATGGGAAATGAATGCAAGTGGAAATGCGCTTTATGTAAATCGTTTACGATTACTTTTTAACTTGTTTTAGATAATGACGATCACTTGGTGAAAGACGGAATAAAAAGACAAGTTAAAAAGCCATTATGCAAACATAAATGACGAGAGCGTATTTTCCTACAATATTAATGCTAGGACCAGGAAAAAATACCGGTAGGCACGAGATCCTTGCCCCTTTCTCCTTCAAATGAGCCGCCTATCATCGAAGTCTATACAGTTGAATTAAAAATAGTGGAGCGTATACAAATACATACAAATTTTGAAATGGGCATTAGTTTTACTTTTATTCGAAGTGTCTACATATACGACTTTTTATAAATGCTTTCGTAAATAGCATTGCGCATTGTCTACATTAAAAATTTCATTGAATACCTTCATAAATAAAACATACAGCATTTTTGAAACCGGTATTAGCTTTAGTTTCATTCAAGGTGCCTACATATGATATTTCGTTTAACTACACTTTACACTGCTTTCATAAATAAGAAAACCAAATTTATAAACTGGTGTTAGATTTGCTTGTATTTCTAGTGCCTATGTGTTAAATTTCATTTAAATGCGTCAGTAAATAAGGAAGTTGGCAATGCGCATGCGCAAAACCAAATTTCGCAACTATAGCGCGTTCGCACCTCCAAATTCAGTATGGTGGTTATGGACATACAGTACATGCTTGCCAAACGCGACAATGACAGCATAAGGAGATTATGTTTTGTTTTAATACTTCAATTTAATCATATGTCAATTTGATCATGCTGAATCTGGAGGTGCGAACGCGCTATAGTGTTAGATTTGTCTTTATGCCAAATGCCTATGTATAAAATTTCATTTAAATGTCTTCATAAATAAAAAAGTTCGCATCGCCAAATTTTTGACACTGCGCATAAGCAAATCGTATGCACGGAATCCTTGGACCAAGCCCTTTCAAATGAGTCCTATATCGCCAAAATCGGTTGAGTGGTTTAGAAGGAGTACGTGTGACGGACAGGCGGACGGACGTCAAAGTGCAGCCAATAGCGATTTTTCACTTTGAGGAAAATACGCTAAAAACTTACAAGCTTTATTTCGCCCGGTTACTTATGTTTACCAAATTATAGCGTTCACGTACGCGGTACGTTATTTCTAGCCTCCATGTATACTATGAATTTTACGTCGCAAACAGATTGCGCTGCGGTATACCAGGTGATCGGAAATGATAACGGACACCTTTAATTTAAAACAAAACATTTGCAAACTTGGTAGAATGTCAAATGCCACTTATTTAAAATCAATAGTGGTTTCAATTTAATGGATAACTTAACTAAATATAATCACAATTAATTAATTAAAAAAATATAGTTTAGCAGTAGGTACAAGAAATACGAAACAGGTACCTAACAGGTTACAACATAAAGCAGATGTCTCTAGTCGTCTTTATTGACATATATGTTCAAGATATAATACCTAATCAATTTATTGGCGATGGATATGGGCCATGGATATTTGTAAATGTATATGGGGTTAGGTTGGTAGAGCAATCTTGGCTGAAACCCCGCCCACCAAAAAATAAAGGTCAAAAATAAGTTAAATGCTATATCCAGCAAAAAGTAGTCCGGGTCTCACTATGGATATCTCAGTTACCTATCCGTAGAGCTCCGTTGTATCGCTAAATTAGGTTAAAGTTGTTAAATTTAAAACCAACATGAAAGACAGCACACCTCTAGTTATATGATAATGGAATAAAACTAAAATTTGGATTACTTCTTTAACAGGATGTGCCATTATGGTTTTATGCTACATTTTGACTAAAGTATACTATAGTGAGACAAAGATAGTTACATCGATTATTATAGGTACTAAGCCTCAGTCACATTACGCTACTTCGCTAGCCGCTACTAAGTAGCTGCTATTACTAGTAGCGGCTACTGTGTTAAAAACCTCAGTCACATTTATTCGGAAGGGGCTATTCAGTAGCCGTTAGTGCTTTGAAGAAAATATCGTCCGTAGGAATACAACGCGAAACGTTAACATGTATTTGTATTTTGCAGATGGGTGTATTGGAACTTTGTGAACAGTTGATAAATAAAATTCGTAATAAAAACACGGAAGTGGGTTCGAGGATGAATTGGAAGAAGGAATAGATTGGGTGCTTCAGAAACGTTGTTAAAAGAGCTAGCAATAGAGGACCCCGAATCATACAAAAACATGATGAGATTACCTGTACACAAGTTTGAGGAATTACTAGAATTAGTGACACCTCTCATTAAAAAAAAAGATAAAATAAACAACAACGTACAAACAGAACTCAGGTGTGCGGATGAACTAGCTGCTACTCCATTAGCAGTACTTGTCACATTGGGCGACTAGGGCGCTATTCACTCGCGGCTACTGTCTCAAGGTCGGCTACTGCCGCCTACTAAATTGGACATGTCCAAAAACTTCCGCTACTCATTTTTCACTCGCCGGCTAGTAACAGTAGCCGCTACTGCCTATGTCACACTAGGCTATTTACTAGCCGCTATCGAGTAGCAGCTAGCGAAGTAGCATAATGTGACTGAGGCTTAAGGTACCACTCACCTTCTCCCAGACTCAGGCCTCCTAGATTTTACGTTGTGTCTATTGTGGTATTTTTTAAGTTACAGTTTTAGAGGTCGTGTTTTGCCAGTTTTTTTAAAATTTGAAATAGCACAGAGATAAGATAAATTAAAGACATCGTAAGAGTTAATTAGGTTTACTCCGTAATTAAAATTTTGGAAATAAACTCTTTCCATTTACAATCCATACAAACCCTTTGAAATAAAATGCATCATAGAAGAAACCGAGGAAGAAACTATCTAACTCGGCAATTTATTAGAAAGCGTACAGGTGTTCCAGAATAGTAAATTAAAGAATTTCAAGCTTTTGTCATTTGGAAAACTTTATGCTCAAAGATATTACTCAAGTGAGGACCAATTTTAGTAGCTCTCATCTGAATAAAATAAACTGAACAAGCTGTGGTCAAATTGGTATTCAAAGGATAGATTCGTGGGCTTACAGGATTATTGATTTCCAACACGGATCGAGGTTCAGGTGTTGAATGAATAAATACTAAACGAGTCAGTGCATTGTACCGAACTGCATTTCATGCTTTAGTCTAAGCCAAAGTGACACACCACGCACTCGCCTAAAAGGAAAGGCAACCTGATAGACAATACAACCTGATGTTACGCGTTCTAAATTATCGCGATGGTTACATACCAGAGTGCCTGAAATCGTGTTAGGTTTCTTCGAACGTAGACAATGATTCTGAGATTTTGGTCACTTATTTAGGTAGGTGCTTACCAAGCGTTTTCTACAGTACTTGCACAACCTCGATAGATTAACCCGACGATCGAACCACCCGCAACGACATTCAACCCTCCACCTTTGGGGCCAGATTTTATTGGCTTTGTATGCCATTTTATGTTTCCCGGGCGGTGTGGAGTTGAAGGTAAGGGTTCGCTCACTCCCTTTCGTTCTTCGGTCTACTAACTGACAGTAATCGAGACCGAAAGGCCACAGGAACGCGGAACTGGTACTAGGGAATGTCTTCCACTTTACAGAACCAACATTTGAGGGCTCATTTTTTGCCACACCAACAGTTGCAATAAAATGTTCTGTGATTCACAGAACCAAAGTCGAGGTTCTTTTCTGGCGTCACTGTCAACTGTAATTAATCCTTAGAACCACCTTGCAAAATTAATTAAAATGACTCTATGAATCAATAAATAATAAAATCAAAATAAAGTTAATTACAAGACAAGCAAACAAAAGGAGATAACTAACAGCTTCAGTTTAATTTAACATGCTCGTAAATTACTTTAGCAGTTCGCATGTTTTGGTAACTTTCAAATTAATTTTCCCAATAAAGTGCAACATAATATTGCAATGTCTACGCTCCACCGCGTTATGAGCGTACATGGTACAATAGTTTTTTAATGGGGCTATTATAGGGGTTATTCATACTACATCAAAGACGAGAAACTGAGCAGGTGATACGAAGTTCTTGAAATTCATGCCTACTTTGTTATGAAATGTTTGTTTTCATGATGCACTAACATTTTACCCCACTACTTGCCCTGCCTCCTGTCAACACTGACACATAAATATAAAAAAAAAGATGTCGGGAAAAATGTAATGCAAAACTTAACAGTAAAATGCTTAGACCATATTACATGGACTGCTATTCGCCCTATGCTTTCAATACAAAATGGGTGGTCACGGATAGAGGGCACTGTAGTCGTGGGTATGTTAAAGTCACTAAATGTAGAAAGTACCGCAATCCATTGGGCTCGTGTGTTAGAGAGAGAACGCATGATTTTTGCCCAAAAATGGCGGAAGTTACCAGATTCTAGTAACTTTAATGTTAGAAATTGTTCCACCTGTTTGGAGATATCTGTATATATTTTTATAAAACATGACAGTACTATGAAGTTAGGTTATAAAAAATTACAGCTATTCAGATTTTATTTGTCAATTTTTTTAAGTTGGCAGCAAATTTGCCCAAAAATGGCGGATGATTGCGGTACTTTCTATATCTAGTGATGTACAGAGTGGTCCAAATTCGTGACTCACCATTGAGATCTCCGTAATGATATAAGGTACAGTGTAGGTTATATGGACGCAATGTTGCCCCTTTTTGTGACTGAAAAAAGCGCGTTTGAAATGTTTGAAAAATCTGAAAATAACTGAGATATCACCGAAAAACTGAAAATGTCAAATTTCCTTTGCATTTTCCCTAGCTTAAACGGTTGGCAATGGACGGTTCTCGTTAGCGCTTTCTATGAGTTCGTTTGCTATTATGTGTTTACACATTTTTACAGGGGTGTGTTCTACTTAATTTCTACTTAGCATCTTTTCAGTAAAGCAATTCATAGATACGTGCAGACTTAAAGTCAGTTGTGTCGTGTCGAGATTTTGTTTGATTCGGAATCCTGGTGCTTCAAAACATGTATAGTCGTTAGAAAAAAGGGGCCTCATTTTTAACCCTATGTAATACCTCCTTTACTAACGTGCGGTTGGTAAAAACCAATCGAAGTACGCTGTTAACACTGTGGTAAAGAATACACTTTCACCACTCGTCCTGTCCGTCCAGTCAACACATATATCCGTCTAATAAACGGTTTAGTTTTAAAAGGATAAATTTTATATACGGTTTCATTCAAATATACCGGGTAACAACGAAATTGCTATCCAGGTTCACATTTTAAAAAGACTTTAGATAAAAATTAAACTTTTCTGAACGATAGGATTGAAAAATGTGAGAGCTACTTCCGGTTTTACCATTTTTCGAAGGGCATTTCATTTTTGGGAAATAATAACATTAATTGCAGTTATAATTTAATGTTTTAAAGTCGTCTAAATTTTGGTCCACTGATCCTAATTCATAGATCTCGAAATGGCGCCATATTGTTGAACATAAATATTGACAATTTCAGCAAGAGGTAGAATTTCAATCAATTCATCGATTGTTATTACCACATTTTTAAAAACACTTGGGAAGTAAGAGATGCGTCAAATAATATGGGCTTCACAATGTCGTTCCCAAATCGACCACCTCCAAACCTTTCTTGAAAAGATCATTATTGTTAGTTTGCTATCATTAGATCATTAATAAATAGTCAATAGAAACCTCGATAGAAACAAAGGTATGGTTTCGTTGGTTAGCGACGCACAATGGTAGTGAACTTTTTGATGATTGTATAAACCCACCATCACGGTGGTGTGGTAAATGATACAGTGAAATGATAATGAATTAGTGACCTAGTGATAGTGAACTAATGATAATAATAATTGTGTAAATCTACCGATATTCCACATTCGAAAGTAATGCAATATTCCGTATACGCTTATAAATTGTATGCCATTGGCTATATGGCCGAAAACGCAATTCGGAAATTCACGTTTAATCTCGAGTTATCAATTTAACAAACAAAGGTGCGTTCAGTAATTGTACCCATTGCATACGGTACGATGATAGTAAAGCTGACTAAGATTTTACTTTCAAATGATAACATAATGTAGTCGAGTTGATTAGATTGCCCGAAGATAAAAAGTTTAACAACGTAATGTACCTATTGTGTTAAAAGGTTTCGGTGACCCTCTTCTGCTAAGACAACCCTCTTTTAACCGAGCAACTTCATTAATCTCAGCGGGCATCTCTTGATTAGAGAAAGTAATACGAAGTCTCCTAAAACAGCTGCACAAAGAAAAGTTTGATTAGTTTAGCAATTGTTACAATGAATGCTGAAAAAACAACACATTCATTGTCTCATTTTACCGGTAACATTCCTTAGTTAATTACCGGTACCTAATTGGTGCGCGAAGTCCCTACCAATAAATCTCCATAAATTTAATGAATCACATCTCTTTGGATTACGAAATTAACATTTTTCAAGGTTAATTTTATTCTCTATGCCCTTCCTGCACACATGCCCAAGTACCAAACTGGCTGAGAACGGTCTCTGGGGCAGAAAACCCTGACGTCAAATGATCGGCAAATTTTACAGATAAGATACTGACAAAAATTCTATTATCCTTCTCAAGTAGCTACCAATACCACATTTTTCGGATCTAAATTCAACTATTTTTCTGTAATAACAATTTGTCTCTGTTCCTCACATAAACAAAAATGCTTAACCCTTGGCAAACGTTATTAAAAGCATTAAATTTATCAATCGATATCAAAGTGGAAGGTGCTTAACAATAACGCAATGCGTTCCGACGTTTTCGTATATAAATTGAATGCATACACATCGATTGGCCAATTAGGGACCAAAACTGCAGATTAATTCAACGTGGCATCAATTGGAGACTCTTATCTAAAGAAACCTTAAGACATCTTAGTCCTCTGTAACCAACATACGTACGTACAGTGAAGAACCCACCAGTTATAAAGTGCCGGGTTATAAAAGACCGAACTCCAGACTCTCCACCATGAGTACTGACAGTAACTGATCAAAAAACAAATCATAACATAACAAAAATAACAGAGCAACCATCGGTAAACTCGCACGCATACCTAATCATAAACAAAAAAATATATAGCATTTATGTAGGCTTCGCCAGTTGACATATTTGCCTGGGTTGGTTGACACAAACACAATATTCGGTCACTACCTACATGTCAAAGGGCCAACTCGACGAATTGATTAGCAATGTCGGCAAGATGGCTCTTTTCTAAGACACAAAAAACAGTACATAAAACATATCTCTGCGTATGTCAGTTCTGAGCTTTAGCCAGTCTCTGCTACGTCAATTCGAGATTAAATATCGGTATCAAATATAACACAGTACACATTCGAAACAAGTCACCCTGCCAAATATTAATAATCATCATAATCACCTGGACCCTGGTTCAAATACATAGCAGGAGCATAACGTTAACACATTACAACAAAACAAAGGAACATGTCGTGGCAAAACATTAGTACTTATAAAGTAATTAATTCTCAATGCCAAGTGCAATACGCAACAATCAACGCCCAAACGTACGTCACTCGCCCCCAGACGAAGTACCCTGTAAATAAACAGTAACATATTCATGCAAAAAAATGAAATGTGCTGCAAGAAATTCAATTATAATTTAAAAATGTAGTATCGGTGTTTCCAAATACAGACCCATCCACGAATCGCTATAATATTTATTATATCGTTTAATTCTGCATAATATTCGTATTGAATATCATCCCTAAGAGAACATACTGTATCTAAATATAAATAAAAAACGTAAATCGGTCAGTAATTCATATTGCGGGTTAGCAGGAAAAATCGACACTACGAACAAAGGGATACGGCAAATTGAAAAACAACATACTTACGTAGAAAACATAATGGAACCTTGCATTTAATTCAAAGTATGATCAGGGCAATTTGTATTAAGCATGAGTTATAAATGACAATACCCTTGCTGTATGGGAACGCCGTTAATTTGGCAAATAATATAACACGATCATATAATTAATAGATAGCTGCAATAGACGTAAAGAGAAAAAGGAATACGTCACCTTTGTAATTGTCGAAGCTACACTCACTATTCGAAACATAAAAATTACTTCTGCCCTCAAAAAAAGAACAAATACCTCTCCCTCAATTTTCCCAAATCCTAGACGAAAATTGTAAATATCGACGCGCGGTCGTCGGTCGATATGCATCATTAACTGCCCTCTTCTCGCCTTATGTTTGACACTTTTATCGTAAATTATGGCCCATTTGAATTAAGGGCAGAGAAGAAAAAAACACGTGCTCCACGGAAACGAAACAAAGCGGCTCGCCAGTCAACTTCTCCTATCGTCAGTAAAAACTCACTTACCTGGCTAATAATATAATAGTATTTTACATTATTAGCCAGGTAAGTGAGTTTTTACTGGCGATAGGAGAAGTTGACTGGCGAGCCGTTAGGCGAGCCTGTCATCTCCTAGAGCCAGTAAAAACTATTACCTGGCGTATAATGTACACTATTTTATTTGTTACTCATTTGTAAACGTAAATAATTAGTTCTTAAATTGATCTTGAAGAAATGTCTAAAATATCATGTGATCCATGTAACAGAGACTTCGCATTAATTCTGGCCAATGAAATTACTAGATTACTAACTTGTAAAATTTTTACAGGTCTGCTGTCCTGTCAGTTTTACAAGTCAGTAGCGTTTAAACATGACGTTTACCCGTTTGCGTTTTGTCTTGTTAATCAACGTTTACAACTGAGTAACAAATAAAATACTATATTGTCCATCCAATCGAATCGAATCGTATTTAATATTTAACAGGACGCCTTTTCCCAACGCCTCTTCCCGAATATATTGAAATGTTGCGCCTCGAGTACCAACCAAACTCGACTGCGGCTGAAAACGAAATAACGCAAAAAGTTGAGAACCTCTTTCGGAATCTTAAAAAAAATCAACCTCTAATAAGCTGCTGTCACAAAACCAAGTGGATCATCGAAGCAAGTGATGAAGGTAGGTATGTCGTTTATCACTGCTTATGGAGAATGTGTAAATTAGTAGTGAGAGGGGGCGGCGTTGGAATACTTCCGGGGCGTGGTTTGGCTACCACCACTCGGAAAATTTGAAAATGTTTAGTGCGAAATGGCGAATTATTTAGCTTTTGGTAATTGGTTTGTTGCATTTTTTAATATGTTGTTAATATGTATTTGAACGTGAATTAGATACGATCAGACAACTATTTTATTAAACCAAAAAATTGACATTCATACACCTTATTTTAACACGTTTAAAATAAAATTTATAAATTATGAACTTCAGCTTTCAGACTAAACAATGCAGGAATAACACGATAGTACGAATATAATTCCGAAAACCCGAAAGTTCTACGATATTCCGTTGCCGAGATCCCGATTGATTTACAAAAGGCGACCGAACACCGACGGTTAGTGAAACAATAAGGTCCTTTCTGAGAATCAAAAATGCACTAAAAATAACTTAATTAAAAAGTTTTTGTTTTATTAATTTCTGACCTGGGGCAAATAACAAACTGGCCGGGACGTGGCCCGAAAACCAGGACTGTCCCGGTCAAACTGGGACGTCTAGCAAGACAATAAATCGTGTTGTTAATCTACAGAAAATAGAAAAATCAGATGCTGTTATCCATCCGGCGAATACTGCTGAAAAACTGCAGTGCAGTATCTAATTTATGGGCGGAAGTGTTTTAAATGTAAATTAGTTCAATGAATAATTATTAATTTTCCTCTTTGATGTACTTTACTCTACCGAATAATCCACTCTAAAAGCGTCCATACAAAACCGAACAAGCCTGGAGTAGGCTGGGAAAGTGGCGCCATATACACGAAGGAAACATTACATTAAACAATAATTATGCTTTTCCATCGCACAGCGGTTTTTTCGACGTTCAATAAACGAATGTATTGTATGGCGTATCCTGCGTGTAGAACTTTTTAACATGGGTCCACGAAGCGTGATTGATTCTATAACGTAAATCGGTTTTCCGATTCCCGGGGATTTAGGTAAGTTTCGCGTTGGTAATTAGGGGTAGCATATTTATCAGTTCATTTGCTCTAATATAATTTTTAAATTTAGTTCTCATTAAGGTAAGTGCCAGCTTACGTACCTAATATCGTTACAGAGATATTGCGGTGGTTAAAACTTGAGCGCAAAGAGCACATAACTTTGCATTAATGCATTATTCACTTAAGAAGGCAATTAAAAAAGGGATACGCTTAATAGAGGATTTGCGAAAACGTTTTAATTAATTTTAATAATGGTGTTAGTTTCTCACGCAATAAGGTAGAAAGGGTGAATATTAATTGCAATTAATCCGTAAACAAATCCATTTATTACGTCGTTTAATTAGCTTCCTCCCGCTCGAAACAAATAGTCCACATGAAGTTTGGGAGTTTTAAAAACGAAATTTAGAGCAAGACACGGGAGTTTGCAGAGATAAGCCGCATATCTACCTTTTACTTTTGACGGTGTTTAGAGAAATCCACGTTATTTCTAGCGTCGTAATCTGCTTACATCCTTTTGCCTTGCCGAATACGACAAAGAGGGGAAATGGAATTCGATCATTTTATTCGAAGGTAACTTGAATACAAGAAAATAAGGGCAGGAAATGGAAAAAGTTTTTTTTATATACAAAAGGCCACCAACAATATTCGAATGGCGCTTACACTTTAATTGTCTATGTCTATCAAACAATAAACCAGAATACAGATTGGGAGAACTCCAAAATTAATTACTAATTTTAACAAAATCAATGAACGGTTTCCACAGAACGAATTCGCACCCTGCGGACATACGTTGCGAATATGTATTCTAAAAAGTAAATGGTGGATAAAAGCAACGTTTAAATTACTTCTTTCTTCACTTCTTGTTACAGTGAGCACACCCCCTTTTAATTCGATGCACCTAACTCGTCATGCGGTTTTCACTAAACATATGAACATGTGGCATGGGGAATATTTGATGGTGATTTTCATTTGTTTCCCTTGCCACTTTACCCCACCATACCCGATGTAAAATTCTGAATAGTATACCCCGAGTGCAACCATTCCAAGTTCATTACACATCCTATTCATCTGTTTAAATAAAGTGAGCAGTTGAGAGTGTAATTGTTAAGCACTATTACAATTATCATGATGGCGAAAAAGTAGCTATTAAATATTCAAATGTTCTAAGCCTGGTTCTAAGTGATCAATATCTTCACACTAACAGTGGCACAGTCAGTAATGAAATTGCCCATGTCACCTTTTCCTCTAAATTCGGGTGAAACTTGCTCTTGGCTCAACTACCACGTTTCGGAAAACTAATATAATATAATTATATAATTACTAATTACTATAGCTCTAGACATATTTTCATTGTTAAATGAAAAAGCTTCGAAATACGTAAACAAAAAGCTGCATGAAATGTTGAAAATCAAATTTGTGGACCAATTTAAACAATCGTTGTCCAAAGAAACAACTAATTAACAAAAGTTTATCATTTATTGAATTCGCGTGCACGCAATTTATGTCAATCAACAAATTTATTTATATCGGGCATCTAGACTCAACTCAACCTTGCATTGGTCACGGATAAATTTACATTGTATGTGAGTTCTTTTAGAACATCTGATTTATTACAACAAAACTGGTCGAATTTCTACTGACTCGGCATTTAAATAGCGGCAGAGAACTCCGTAAACGTGTAACGTTTGAACAGTTTTTTTTACATTTTTTGGGATTTCCTGAAAAAATCAAGGAAAAAAATACAAACATGAAAAAATCAAAGTAGGGCTGGGACTTTGACCTTTTGCATGTTTCATTTTGAACAACTTCTCTTTGTGCGTATCTCGAGGCGTATCTCGTCCCCAAAGAGCACTTTACTGGTATGCAAAACACGTTTTTTGAAAACAAAATTATGTCACAAATTAGTTTCCAACCAAGCAAGGCTGATCCCGACGGGATTAACATTTTTTCTCTTTTACAAGAGACGACCAAACAATCGTATATTCTTTGACGTAATTTTAACATTAAAGTGATATGGCTACGTTTTCAGATCAAGAATATGCGGATATTCAATTTATTTACGGATACTGTGACGGAAATTAGAATAGCAATAATCTTCAAAAAGTATCGTAATACTTCAAATGGAAATAATTTGTATGTAGGTCACTGGAACAAATGTATCACGTGATGTCTTCCAAATCGAAACTCAAAATGACGGTTCCACATTAAAATGCAATTTCAACCAAAGTATTAAAGTAGAGTCACAATTGGTAAACCAAATAAATGTATCGTTTTTCCGAGTAGGAGCAGATAAGAATCCAATCACGGTAAAGAAATTGGGAATAAAACGTCTGTACGATCCTACCATGCCAACAAATCGTCGTACTTCAGAAACATTAAATGGAGGAGGAATATTGAGTATGGTAACAGCAGACAAACCGTCGCTATTGACAACATATATAGCTCAAGTAAGTGCATTCTGATTTTTGAGTGACAAAAACGACAAACGGTAATCGTTGTAAAACCTTTTCACAATAACTCAAGATCAGCACCAAGAATACCTAAAAGAATACGATCAATCAATCTCTGGAAGATTTCAGGGGAATTGTGAACTGAAACAAACCGTGTTCAGGTACTGTGAAAGCTGACACAGGTCGAGAATCAGGGGATAAAGGTATTTGTAAGGGGGACTAATATCGATCCTTGTCAAAAGTTTAGAGCCTCTCAAATGATCTAAAATGGAACTAAGGTATGGGGTAAAGGATATGCATCTTTCTTAGTTGTATGTAGCATTTACTTTTCTATATTCAACACAAACCCGATAGGATTGATCTTTCTTCTTAACCTATTGCACTACACCAAGGACTCGTGGAGGGTTAAACTACATCTAACTCTAGCATCTTGTCTAATTACTTGTTTGTAACTTGTAGTAAAGCTGGAGAAAGATGATAATATCGCTGTTTAATAGGTTCAGAAGTAATTTTATGTTCGATCAAGTTAGTATAGCCTAAAGGTTGTGATAATCCACCCTGATGGTTAGGCAACACACGTTTACATCCGAAACAAAAATATAATATGCTCTGTATATAACCAACGACCGTTTTGCGCTGATGCCAAATACTAGGGGATTTTGGTAACGAAGCTAGGGGAGAATGAGGAGAAGATGGCGACGAGGCCGACGGAAGGAGACGCTTTCCCGGTTTTTTTTTTATTATTCTTGATTATTTTGGGTGATGGTGTTTTGAAGGTGTATTTACAGGTAGTAACCATTTTATTCATTCTTGTACTAGCTATTTAATCATTGAATTCTTGCCTCAATTTGATATTATTTACATTTTGCTGATTTTGCATAAACTACGATATCTGAATCATGGCGTACTCCATGCATTTGTTTCGTGTACCGTTAGATGAATCCTGTTTGTAATACTGTACAGATGATTATGCCATTATTTTGTTTAAATAAGTATTTACTTCTGTTATTCGTGAGGAGTTGATTATCGGTGTGATGTTGCTCTGTTCGATTGACCCGTAACTTAGTGTAAAGAATAGAATAGTGAGACAACCTCCATGTACGTTTTGGAAACCGCATATTTAAGAGTTATAGATGTCGCGTGCGTGTCAATATTACCATCCACTAAAGATTGTCGGTAAAAAAATACAGATGCTTTCACTCGAAATGATTACGCTACTCAACGCTACTACTGTACAGAAATCTGCAACATGAACGATACAATTAAATTACCGCTCTTTTATAGCAAGGTACACAGCACAATGAAGCTATTGTTCATGAGCGCGGGTATGCGATGATGTCATGCTATATAAGATTACAATAAATTCTGTATACACATTTGATTATTTTTGTTGGCAGACTTTTAAGGTTGGAGTCTGCATTTATAACGTTATGGAGATACTGCGTGCCTAATTTTCAGGCGAACCAGTGAACCGAATTTGTTGAAATTTATAGTGTAGTAAACTAATATAATTCTACACAAAATGAACAATTTTGAAAAAAAAATTTCAATTGGTTTGGGAATTACAGTCAAAAAACCGCTTTTTTTCAAAAAAACTTCAATATGTAAGTTTACTCACCTACATTACGCCAATGAAAACCAAAACTTTTTTTGGCGTTTCGTTTTCCTGAAAATTAGGAACGCAAATTCTAATAATTAAAGGTTCACACCTTCACTCTTATCTACATAATAAATTATAACATCGTCCAATGATATGTAAAGTTCATGTGGAGATACATGTTGCACTCGTATTACACAGAAATACCCACCTACTTCCTATATAATATATAAAACACAATTATACTTTATATTCATTTATACCTATGTACTTACCGTTGGTAGGATCCTTATTCTATATTTATGTATCAGGCTATCAATAGAAATGAAAAGACACACTACCGAATTGAAAACCCAAACTTTGTTATAGTATGGCGTTTGATTGAATTAAATCGATTTATTGATTACTTAACAGTTTTTTGCGCATTTTTTTGGAAAGTAATTTTATCCATGGTAGGTATTCTAATGAAAAGTCTCAACGAAAAGAATTGATTTCTACCAAACACCATCCACCTCCCCTTATCGAGATCGGTTACTTCATCGGTACTTTACCTGATTTTCGCAATGTACGTATAATTGCATAAGGTATTCCTAAATGTGATGCAAATACGGAAGGGGCTAATTCTTGGTTTATTTTATGACTAAAAGTTTATATAAACATTCATAGTTCCGCAAACGTTTCGTTACTGATCTACAGGATGTTATAACTTCACCGTACACTTTATAAATTAAACCTGTAATTTGTATATAACACAAGATACAATTTCAAATGCGAACTGTCAAGACTCTAAATAAAATCAAGAGATTATCCAAATAAAGCTAAGGTCATTTTAAAAATTATACATTCATTTGGCTAAGTAGGTGCCTACCGAAAATTGTATTTTTATTTCTCGACAACGGTCGCAAATATGAAAAAATTACAAATTACCAAAAAGTTTCCAAAGAAATCATAAAATCAAATTCTTATGTCGTTCTATGTACCTAACCTGGTCTAGATTATACGATAAATCGAGAACGGAAACAATTCTGTTCTAGATGAGGTTTTCAACAATCGATATTTTATTGTAATTAGAAAGGTATGGTTATCATTTTAAGCATCGAAGGACCATTATAATTTTGTCGTTGCCGTACATACTGCACCATGTAGAATTCTTTAAAATCGATTCTTTACGGTTAATCATTTTTGATCTCCACGTATTTGCGAATAAAACTGTTGGATATTTTTATTACCATATTTAGTTTATCTCAAAGTTAATGTAAAAACCTATTTATTATTGGTGCATAGGTAGATAGGTACCTGCTATCGGTATAGGAACCTCTAACATTATACGATCTTGTAATTTATGAATATATATCTAATGATCGCTTATTTAGGTACTATACTCTTATTTACACAAACTAATTTTTTACCTAAAGTAGTTCTATATAGGGTGTCTAAAATTGAGTAAGATAATATCTATCTTTGTTATTATTACCCATACTTACAGATTCAGTTAAATTGGCAAAATTGTGTAGTTTTTGATGCGGAGGGATATTTCGATGCGATATTTTGAAAAAAAGTGAAAATCGTTATTTTTTAAAAAGTTCAGATATTTTAGTAACAAAGAGTAAAAGTTGCAAGATTCGATGGGATAAATTCAATGCACGCAGAAAAAATTTTTCAAAATGGCGGTTTTCGAGATATTGTCATCAACTTCATCATTGTAAATGGATGCCGTATTGGATTTTTACTCATAGCATTGAATTTATAACTTATAAATTCAATGCTCATAGTTTGATACATGTTTTTTTTTCTTTCCAACCATATACCGGGTGGTGCCTAGCGCGACGCAGCATAAGGATTTCAATGGTAATTTCTTTATAGTCAATTACTAGCTCCCCTAATTATTTTAGAGCAAAAGTCTAAATATGTTTCTTTTAGAGAAAAAAATACTGCATCTGCTCATACTTTTAGTTATAATTTTCCGTTTTTCAAAAAAATAAACTTTCTATAGAACATACGCACCCAATTTTATTCCATTCAATGCAATTAGTCTAGTCATAATACAAAAATTGACAATTATTTGTTACTTTCACACATTTGCGCATACGCCATTCTGCCCAAAAGCTTTCCAGCTCTTCCTTTTATGTCTAAGAATTTTGTTTGATTCGGATTTCTGATGCCCCAAAAAGTGTGGGGTCATTTTTTACCCCAATGCAATACCTAACTCCCCATATGTATACTTTTACAATGCTTTTACTAACGTGGTGATTATAAAAAACTACAGTTCAGCTTCAGCGCTAAATTTAATATTTAAGTAAGAAAGTCCGTAAATACGTAAACAAAATAAGGTGTCATGAAAGCACTAAGTATTTTGTTATATAAAAATATCAATTCACAAAACTGGAACGAACGTAAAAATAAGAAGGTAGCTACGTAACCTGAAATAAATGCAATTAAAATCTTATCATTTATATACGGATGTAGACGGATTTAATTTCACAAAGTGTGGGCGGCTAAAGATACATGTAAATATGACTCAGATTCTCGAGCAGGTAGTCGTATTAAATGATAAGGCGGAGTCCAAGCGTTTCAGCAAATAATGACGACTTCAATGACATCTGTTAGCTTTATGAAAGAAATAACGGCAAGAGACCCCAGCTCTCCTTCATACATAAGACAAAAATATGTATGATCTCCTTCCGTGTTGATAGTCGCTTTCAATATTTATTATGATTTATAGTTTACTTAATACATATACATTTTAGAGCAAAACTTCTGCATATCGATCCGAAACTCGAATCAGAATTCCAAAATTTGCTTCAAAACTGTGTTGAAATATTATTCGTATAAAAATGGTACGAAAACTCAAAAATTTCATAATCATTGTGTTTTAATGTCAGATAATAAACCTTCTTATAAAAAAAATTTAAAGCTCTATACGGAACAACTCATACCTTACGTTCTGAATTCCATAATCTTGAATTACGTTTGTGTCCGTCCTTTTTACCGCGCCATAATTCGGAAACAAAGGCGAATTTTGAATTCCGTTTTCGGAAACAGTTAACTAAGGGCTACAGTTCGTCGACATTAAACAGACAAATGGTTAGCTCATGTCAAAGCAAGCGCGTACGCTCAGGCATAGAGTAAGAATAAAACTATTCGTATAATAAATACTGACACTGCCAAATTTGCCATGACACCACTGACTCAACAATATAGCAAATATTAACTATTGGACAGCTTTGAAAATGGCCTGCTGTATTTTGGTCGAAACATGTGCTCGAGGTAATTGTTCATATTTTCAACAATATTATACTTGATGAAGATTACATCGTTTTGTTTATTTTTGTGAACCTGTACCTTTTTCACAGATGGACACAATCGATTTTTCATATAGGAATACGTATTGACAGTACTAAAGTGCTGAATTATGTATTGGAAAATTTGAATCGATTTACTTTATCCGAGACTTTATCTGAAAATCTTAATACTGGAAATTTGCAAATACTGGTATAAACAATTTATCTTATTTTGAATCACAATGTAATTATTTCTGAGAGACCTATGATGACTAAATGAGATATTATTACCTGCCTACGATTCAATGTAAGGATGTCACATTAACCTTTAGGCCAAATAAAGTATTTCCCAATTCTAGAATTTCAGAACTGAGCATCTTGTCAAATATGATATTGGCATTCTATGAGACTATTGAAACGGAGGCTGTATATAATATTGGTAAAAGTACCGAAAGAATTTTATAATTTATGATTCTTTTGTCTATTTTACCCTCCCTATCTTCTAATGAGGGTGTAAGCTTAAAATCGTAAAACACCCGATACCTAAAATACAATGTAATTGTGAGTCGCAGGACGCGGACTAGAAACAGCTTTGCAAATGTAATAGATATTTAAATACCAATATATTTTTTGAATGCAAGAAAGACGTATATTTTGCATAGAATCTTCTCGCTGGACGGATCCTTTTACGTTAGGAAACGCAAATAGTACACGCAGAAAGGCGTTTTAAAAAGTATAGTGCCACAAACAGTCCTCACTTTTGAGAAATGGATACAATAATGAAAAAGTGTATGAAGGCACTTAAATATTGTTATTATTAAGCGGGTTAGCTTTAGTAAAAGCGCCTACCAGTTCTCAAAACGTACCGACTATCTTATGGGCAAAGAGTATATCTAATTAAGTATTCTTTGGTACGGCCGACAGTTATGCACTATTTCGAAACAATAACGCCAATAAAAAAATCCGATTTTTGCAACAGTAAATTCTAAATTTTTTTGTAAATGGTTATACAATTCCAGTTAGGTATTCTGAAAATTTTACGCCCTTAATAAAATTACGTGCAAACGCATGCTTTGTTTCCCTCGCTACGGCACTTGTACGTTTTTGCTATTACGTCTATTACGAGAATCCTATATAATAGTGTAAAAGTGGATTTTTTGCACTACGCCTGAATCGACTGAAATGATCGTAATTTCACCTTAAAAAAATAAAAAGTGGACTTTTGCGCTCCTTATGTCTGTCTGAGTCACAAAGGCTCCGGAACTACACCACTTTTATACTTGGTATTGGTGCAATTCGATCAGAAATTAAAAATTATTTCATGTTTGTTTACTCGTTGGCATGAATGTCCATAAGGGCTATTAAAATCGAAAAAACAAATTTGAAAGTGCACTCTTCGCCTCTTGCTTAGCGGCTTAACGAATTTTTCACTTTGTGCCTTTGCACATGTTTCATCATATCAACCAACACAACCCCAAATGAATACTAAAATTTGATACTATCCTATTCCTGCACCGAGGGATTATAGCATACAGCAGCACTGAATTAAAAAATCCCAATTTTTATATTCAATTATGATAGTTGCATAGGTGTATTGTAGTGAAAATACCTCGAACAACACGTGCTCTACATCTTTTACTTTTAGCGCTTTTCTCGAAGCAAAATGTCAAATAAGGCCAGATAAACAGGAACAGTAGTAATGCGTAACGTAACCTTCACCTTACTTTTAATCTTTATTTGCAGAATGTGATTTAAACTGAAGGCAGTTAAAATAAAAGAACAAAGGAGCATTATTTCGCGATCTTTTTAACTACATCTTTCTCTTTCATATGTAACAAAGTGAAATGAAAAATTATAATAAATAGATCGTTGAAAAAAGCGTCACCTTAACTCGTGTAGTGTAAGGTGGCAATGAAATGTGGAAGGTTTGTAGCATGAGTCACTTTTAAAATCCGTGACAGCAACGCCCTCCCTCCCGATTGTCGCGTCCAGAACTAAAAATTCTCGATGTCCAAATCAGTTTCCCTTTTCCTTCGTAAGGTTGTTTCACTATTCTATTGTTTACACTATGCCCGTAACTATTCCGTGAGGGAAGTACCTAATACAGTTTGATGGTTCGCTGTATTTGTTACTTGCTGATTCGTGGCGCGCTGCATTTCTGTGCGTTAGCTATACCATAGTGTAAACAATAGAATAGTGAAACAACCTTACGAAGGAAAAGGGAAACTGATTTGGACATCGAGAATTTTTAGTTCTGGACGCGACAATCGGGAGGGAGGGCGTTGCTGTCACGGATTTTAAAAGTGACTCATGCTACAAACCTTCCACATTTCATTGCCACCTTACACTACACGAGTTAAGGTGACGCTTTTTTCAACGATCTATTTATTATAATTTTTCATTTCACTTTGTTACATATGAAAGAGAAAGATGTAGTTAAAAAGATCGCGAAATAATGCTCCTTTGTTCTTTTATTTTAACTGCCTTCAGTTTAAATCACATTCTGCAAATAAAGATTAAAAGTAAGGTGAAGGTTACGTTACGCATTACTACTGTTCCTGTTTATCTGGCCTTATTTGACATTTTGCTTCGAGAAAAGCGCTAAAAGTAAAAGATGTAGAGCACGTGTTGTTCGAGGTATTTTCACTACAATACACCTATGCAACTATCATAATTGAATATAAAAATTGGGATTTTTTTAATTCAGTGCTGCTGTATGCTATAATCCCTCGGTGCAGGAATAGGATAGTATCAAATTTTAGTATTCATTTGGGGTTGTGTTGGTTGATATGATGAAACATGTGCAAAGGCACAAAGTGAAAAATTCGTTAAGCCGCTAAGCAAGAGGCGAAGAGTGCACTTTCAAATTTGTTTTTTTCGATTTTAATAGCCCTTATGGACATTCATGCCAACGAGTAAACAAACATGAAATAATTTTTAATTTCTGATCGAATTGCACCAATACCAAGTATAAAAGTGGTGTAGTTCCGGAGCCTTTGTGACTCAGACAGACATAAGGAGCGCAAAAGTCCACTTTTTATTTTTTTAAGGTGAAATTACGATCATTTCAGTCGATTCAGGCGTAGTGCAAAAAATCCACTTTTACACTATTATATAGGATTCTCGTAATAGACGTAATAGCAAAAACGTACAAGTGCCGTAGCGAGGGAAACAAAGCATGCGTTTGCACGTAATTTTATTAAGGGCGTAAAATTTTCAGAATACCTAACTGGAATTGTATAACCATTTACAAAAAAATTTAGAATTTACTGTTGCAAAAATCGGATTTTTTTATTGGCGTTATTGTTTCGAAATAGTGCATAACTGTCGGCCGTACCAAAGAATACTTAATTAGATATACTCTTTGCCCATAAGATAGTCGGTACGTTTTGAGAACTGGTAGGCGCTTTTACTAAAGCTAACCCGCTTAATAATAACAATATTTAAGTGCCTTCATACACTTTTTCATTATTGTATCCATTTCTCAAAAGTGAGGACTGTTTGTGGCACTATACTTTTTAAAACGCCTTTCTGCGTGTACTATTTGCGTTTCCTAACGTAAAAGGATCCGTCCAGCGAGAAGATTCTATGCAAAATATACGTCTTTTCTTGCATTCAAAAAACATACTGGTATTTAAATATCTATTACATTTGCAAAGCTGTTTCTAGTCCGCGTCCTGCGACTCACAATTACATTGTATTTTAGGTATCGGGTGTTTTACGATTTTAAGCTTACACCCTCATTAGAAGATAGGGAGGGTAAAATAGACAAAAGAATCATAAATTATAAAATTCTTTCGGTACTTTTACCCATATTATATACAGCCTCCGTTTCAATAGTCTCATAGAATGCCAATATCATATTTGACAAGATGCTCAGTTCTGAAATTCTAGAATTGGGAAATACTTTATTTGGCCTAAAGGTTAATGTGACATCCTTACATTGAATCGTAGGCAGGTAATAATATCTCATTTAGTCATCATAGGTCTCTCAGAAATAATTACATTGTGATTCAAAATAAGATAAATTGTTTATACCAGTATTTGCAAATTTCCAGTATTAAGATTTTCAGATAAAGTCTCGGATAAAGTAAATCGATTCAAATTTTCCAATACATAATTCAGCACTTTAGTACTGTCAATACGTATTCCTATATGAAAAATCGATTGTGTCCATCTGTGAAAAAGGTACAGGTTCACAAAAATAAACAAAACGATGTAATCTTCATCAAGTATAATATTGTTGAAAATATGAACAATTACCTCGAGCACATGTTTCGACCAAAATACAGCAGGCCATTTTCAAAGCTGTCCAATAGTTAATATTTGCTATATTGTTGAGTCAGTGGTGTCATGGCAAATTTGGCAGTGTCAGTATTTATTATACGAATAGTTTTATTCTTACTCTATGCCTGAGCGTACGCGCTTGCTTTGACATGAGCTAACCATTTGTCTGTTTAATGTCGACGAACTGTAGCCCTTAGTTAACTGTTTCCGAAAACGGAATTCAAAATTCGCCTTTGTTTCCGAATTATGGCGCGGTAAAAAGGACGGACACAAACGTAATTCAAGATTATGGAATTCAGAACGTAAGGCATGAGTTGTTCCGTAGAGCTTTAAATTTTTTTTATAAGAAGGTTTATTATCTGACATTAAAACACAATGATTATGAAATTTTTGAGTTTTAGTACCATTTTAATACGAATAATATTTCAACACAGTTTTGAAGCAAATTTTGGAATTCTGATTCGAGTTTCGGATCGATATGCAGAAGTTTTGCTCTAAAATGTATATGTATTAAGTAAACTATAAATCATAATAAATATTGAAAGCGACTATCAACACGGAAGGAGATCATACATATTTTTGTCTTATGTATGAAGGAGAGCTGGGGTCTCTTGCCGTTATTTCTTTCATAAAGCTAACAGATGTCATTGAAGTCGTCATTATTTGCTGAAACGCTTGGACTCCGCCTTATCATTTAATACGACTACCTGCTCGAGAATCTGAGTCATATTTACATGTATCTTTAGCCGCCCACACTTTGTGAAATTAAATCCGTCTACATCCGTATATAAATGATAAGATTTTAATTGCATTTATTTCAGGTTACACCTTCTTATTTTTACGTTCGTTCCAGTTTTGTGAATTGATATTTTTATATAACAAAATACTTAGTGCTTTCATGACACCTTATTTTGTTTACGTATTTACGGACTTTCTTACTTAAATATTAAATTTAGCGCTGAAGCTGAACTGTAGTTTTTTATAATCACCACGTTAGTAAAAGCATTGTAAAAGTATACATATGGGGAGTTAGGTATTGCATTGGGGTAAAAAATGACCCCACACTTTTTGGGGCATCAGAAATCCGAATCAAACAAAATTCTTAGACATAAAAGGAAGAGCTGGAAAGCTTTTGGGCAGAATGGCGTATGCGCAAATGTGTGAAAGTAACAAATAATTGTCAATTTTTGTATTATGACTAGACTAATTGCATTGAATGGAATAAAATTGGGTGCGTATGTTCTATAGAAAGTTTATTTTTTTGAAAAACGGAAAATTATAACTAAAAGTATGAGCAGATGCAGTATTTTTTTCTCTAAAAGAAACATATTTAGACTTTTGCTCTAAAATAATTAGGGGAGCTAGTAATTGACTATAAAGAAATTACCATTGAAATCCTTATGCTGCGTCGCGCTGGGCACCACCCGGTATATGGTTGGAAAGAAAAAAAAACATGTATCAAACTATGAGCATTGAATTTATAAGTTATAAATTCAATGCTATGAGTAAAAATCCAATACGGCATCCATTTACAATGATGAAGTTGATGACAATATCTCGAAAACCGCCATTTTGAAAAATTTTTTCTGCGTGCATTGAATTTATCCCATCGAATCTTGCAACTTTTACTCTTTGTTACTAAAATATCTGAACTTTTTAAAAAATAACGATTTTCACTTTTTTTCAAAATATCGCATCGAAATATCCCTCCGCATCAAAAACTACACAATTTTGCCAATTTAACTGAATCTGTAAGTATGGGTAATAATAACAAAGATAGATATTATCTTACTCAATTTTAGACACCCTATATAGAACTACTTTAGGTAAAAAATTAGTTTGTGTAAATAAGAGTATAGTACCTAAATAAGCGATCATTAGATATATATTCATAAATTACAAGATCGTATAATGTTAGAGGTTCCTATACCGATAGCAGGTACCTATCTACCTATGCACCAATAATAAATAGGTTTTTACATTAACTTTGAGATAAACTAAATATGGTAATAAAAATATCCAACAGTTTTATTCGCAAATACGTGGAGATCAAAAATGATTAACCGTAAAGAATCGATTTTAAAGAATTCTACATGGTGCAGTATGTACGGCAACGACAAAATTATAATGGTCCTTCGATGCTTAAAATGATAACCATACCTTTCTAATTACAATAAAATATCGATTGTTGAAAACCTCATCTAGAACAGAATTGTTTCCGTTCTCGATTTATCGTATAATCTAGACCAGGTTAGGTACATAGAACGACATAAGAATTTGATTTTATGATTTCTTTGGAAACTTTTTGGTAATTTGTAATTTTTTCATATTTGCGACCGTTGTCGAGAAATAAAAATACAATTTTCGGTAGGCACCTACTTAGCCAAATGAATGTATAATTTTTAAAATGACCTTAGCTTTATTTGGATAATCTCTTGATTTTATTTAGAGTCTTGACAGTTCGCATTTGAAATTGTATCTTGTGTTATATACAAATTACAGGTTTAATTTATAAAGTGTACGGTGAAGTTATAACATCCTGTAGATCAGTAACGAAACGTTTGCGGAACTATGAATGTTTATATAAACTTTTAGTCATAAAATAAACCAAGAATTAGCCCCTTCCGTATTTGCATCACATTTAGGAATACCTTATGCAATTATACGTACATTGCGAAAATCAGGTAAAGTACCGATGAAGTAACCGATCTCGATAAGGGGAGGTGGATGGTGTTTGGTAGAAATCAATTCTTTTCGTTGAGACTTTTCATTAGAATACCTACCATGGATAAAATTACTTTCCAAAAAAATGCGCAAAAAACTGTTAAGTAATCAATAAATCGATTTAATTCAATCAAACGCCATACTATAACAAAGTTTGGGTTTTCAATTCGGTAGTGTGTCTTTTCATTTCTATTGATAGCCTGATACATAAATATAGAATAAGGATCCTACCAACGGTAAGTACATAGGTATAAATGAATATAAAGTATAATTGTGTTTTATATATTATATAGGAAGTAGGTGGGTATTTCTGTGTAATACGAGTGCAACATGTATCTCCACATGAACTTTACATATCATTGGACGATGTTATAATTTATTATGTAGATAAGAGTGAAGGTGTGAACCTTTAATTATTAGAATTTGCGTTCCTAATTTTCAGGAAAACGAAACGCCAAAAAAAGTTTTGGTTTTTTTGGTAATGTAGGTGAGTAAACTTACATATTGAAGTTTTTTTGAAAAAAAGCGGTTTTTTGACTGTAATTCCCAAACCAATTGAAATTTTTTTTTCAAAATTGTTCATTTTGTGTAGAATTATATTAGTTTACTACACTATAAATTTCAACAAATTCGGTTCACTGGTTCGCCTGAAAATTAGGCACGCAGTATCTCCATAACGTTATAAATGCAGACTCCAACCTTAAAAGTCTGCCAACAAAAATAATCAAATGTGTATACAGAATTTATTGTAATCTTATATAGCATGACATCATCGCATACCCGCGCTCATGAACAATAGCTTCATTGTGCTGTGTACCTTGCTATAAAAGAGCGGTAATTTAATTGTATCGTTCATGTTGCAGATTTCTGTACAGTAGTAGCGTTGAGTAGCGTAATCATTTCGAGTAAAAGCATCTGTATTTTTTTACCGACAATCTTTAGTGGATGGTAATATTGACACGCACGCGACATCTATAACTCTTAAATATGCGGTTTCCAAAACGTACATGGAGGTTGTCTCACTATTCTATTCTTTACACTAAGGCTATACGAAAGGGGGGCTCTCTTATTTGATGTTTGCGTGTGCGAGTGGGTTATTCTGTCTCCGTGGAGTGGGTACCTAGATCTTTCGCTGTATCTGTTACCTGCTCGGCTCATGCAGGCCGCATTTCTGTGTCTCGCAATATGAGATGGGGGCCCTCTCATTTACATTTCCTCTATTTAAAATATGTTCTGTTTGAGCGATAATCGATTTTCACCTGAATACTTGCTATTGACCAATGTCATTCTCACATGTACTTTTCGTGTTAAATTAAATTATGTTAACGGAAGGCTGGAGTAGAGCCACACCATTTACATGTTTCCTATGTACATGCAATTTGTTTATTTGACGAGTTGTGTTATTTCTATTGATCGTACAGGTATTTTGATGTGTTTTTGTACTGAATTGATTTATCATGTTTTCCACTGCATTTATGATGTCTTGTGTATTTTGTTTTTATGAACTTGTTTAATTGCATTTGATTTGATTATCTGATTTTTATCATACAATTTGAGATGTTTTATTTATGTGTATTTTCTCTTGCATTTTATTGCTGTAGGTGATTTATTTCATGTACTTGTGTGGCCTGTGCCAGGGTTTTAGTCCCGTAGAAGGTTTCCCTGACATGGTCTTGTGTGTGCGTTAATATATTTATTTGATCTTGTCATTTCTTACGCACAAAAGTTCTGCCTTTTATTTAATTCCCTTCCCGATTATGTCTCACGTCCCAACACATAAAAGAACCGATTACACAACGTAGGAATCCATTCGTGCCACCCATATCGAACCGACTGTCATCCAAATTCAAAAGTGCCGCGAGACTACCATCGTTTCGACTTGAAAGGTAGGTGGCTCTGCTTGTAGTTTTTGTTGCCAACCGTAAGTATAGAGTAAGTCAACGTTTCCAGTGTAGGCTTGATAGGCCCCCCCCCCCTAGGAACATTACAAGGTGAAGAATTATCAATATATTTAGTGAGAAGGTCTTGATGTAATTTCTATTTATAATAAGATAAGGTAGAATAAGGTTTCAAATGATCTGTAGTGGATGGAATACCAATTTTACTACGAAATCATTACGGGCTCTAGCAAAAATAAAATCAAGGACAAATTTAGATTTATCAGTTCGTTAAGTTCAGAGAAAGGAGTTTAAAAAAAAGAGCGATCTACTCGGACAGACAACTCTGAAACTATTTTTTTGGACATTTGGGGCAGACAGATTTAGTCACACCCGATTTACCACAAAAATAGCAATGTCGCTTCTAAGGTTTATAGTACATTGTGAAAAAGTAGGGCCTAGTTGGCTACAATTCCAATATTTAATAGTCTTCTGAAAAGTGGGGGGCGATGAATTTGTAGGTTTAGACTAAGTTGGGGTCAAATTAGTTCTAGGAGTAAGCGATTTCTTGGATGGAGAAGTGTCACTCTCTCAAAAAGTCATGTAAACTGGGTTCTAATAGTTTAACAGCTGTCCCCTTCGAAGGTGAAGGTTTAATAGCGTCAATAAAGTATTTTGTTCATTCTGCCTCCCTAAACCCAAAAGATGAGCTATCGTCGTCTATGTTGTCAAAGGGCGTTCTGATAATGAGGAGTCAATCTTCTTCTGAGGTACCTAATATAGTTTTTGTTTTTAGGTAAAAAGCTTGTTAATCTTTGGAATAATTTATAACGGCAATGTAATTATTTATAGTCTCAGTAGGCCCCATTGTCCTATCCTTAACCTCATCAAGTTCATGGATGTCGATATCTAGCTACTTTCCTTTTTATAAGTGATTATGGCAGAGGTCTCGAATTTCTATTTTAATTATCTTGATTCAGTAATAATATTAAAGTGCAATTATTATTTACACTAATACCACTACAGCCTTAAAGTGAGTGATGTTTTTTTACTATGTTTAAGGGTGGAATTCATAGATATTACTTAAGTTAGACTTACACTTTACTCATACTTAGCGTGTACTTATAGTAGTGGCATTCAAAGATATAGTTAAGGTGACGCATGACATTGCTATAGTAACGCGCGAAATTCGGACAGATACTAGCATTAAATAAGTATAAGTTCCACTTAAACTAAACAAAGTGTGCACTTAGTAAAGTCTAAGTCTAACTTAAGTAATGTCTATGAATTCCACCCTAATGATTTCATGCTCGTGCTAATGAAACGGGTCAAGTTCTGTTAGATTTTTTTATTACGGTCTGACAGTTTGTCTTTGGATGAACGTTTACTAAACAATACCGAATAATTGATACGTTACTGTAGGAGTAAACTTGAATATTGTAGCATAATTTGGTCCCCCAACTACAAATATTTGAAGCATAGTTTGGAAAAAGTGCAATACAAATTTGTGAAATATCTTTCCTATAAAACTTGTCATGTCTCTTTGCCAAACTCATATTCAATTATCACTTCGACATACTCAATTTTTGTCACTAGAGGATCGAAGAACAATATGAGATATTTTATTTGCAGCAAATTATGTGGTGGAAAAATTAATAAAATAAAATAAATTTACTATCTTTAATTGAGTTTTCAATACCAACAAAAGGAACAAGAAGTAAGACTATTTTCAAAGTAGATGTAGTAAATAATAATTATTCATTAAATAAACCCTTCGTACATCTCTATGTAATAGATACAGTGACATAGATATATTTTTTTTAAATACCAAATGCATCACGTCTACCTTAAAATCTAAATTTCTATTATAAATATAAACTAAATATATTATAGTCATAAATTACTCTAATCAAGATATACAAATTATATTTACTAATTGGTTTCTCATTGTTATTGTGTAATTTATTATTGTATTATTTATTAATATCTATATCTTGTTATACTTATTAAAATACTATTGTTAATTGTTAATAATGTATGTATAAATTGGCTTGGCCGTCAATAAATATTATTATTATTATGTTATAACCGCAAATTTGACACAAACTTTGTAAGATTAAATTTGATGTACATTTCAGCAGCGTTTGAACGAGGTATGACGGAGATTTCAAAAAGGTGTACGATCGATCAGTGCTTCCGAAACGTAAGAAAGGGGCACTGGCCGAAGAGTAACGCGCACTAAGAGGCGATCATCATTGTCAGCAGAGAGTGAGAGTACTGAGAGGTCATATGCGCCCCCCACAAAAATAGCAAAAAACTCGTCTAGGAAATCTCCTAGAAATCAAGGCTTTAAAAGAAACGTATATATACAGTCAACTGCCGACCCTTTAGTGGCACCTCATTCATTGGCACCCTCCACCTCAACAGCACCCTCAACATCAATAAGGGCATTACCAGCATCATATAAAAGTGTGTGTGGTATTTCAATAAAATCACACTTTCGTATATCAGAGAAGTTAATGACTCTGGAAACATTGGCGCTTGGGGCTTGCCAGTTTTTGAGTTAGTCTTAAAAACTAATGAATGCAATAAAAGTTAATTTTTTATTTTTAGAATCTGTACAACAGTTGAGTGGCAGGCTGAAAGAATTCCGTATGGAAATGGAAAGTAAAGTTTTGGATAAGAAAAAGACCCAGCAAAATTTGGAGGAAACAGAAGAGGAAGAATGTGTATTTGCCTTACCATTAAAAAATATTGAAGATTTAAGGGTATTTGAGGAGAAGCTCGAGGAAAAACAATTTTTTGGAAATATTGTATGTAAATATCATTTTATTACTCCTTCCACATGTACATTGCACAGAGTTTTGTGTTAAATATTTCTTTTGCAACTTAATTTTGTGTAATATGTAACATACTTTAATACATACAGATTTTGATATTGTCAACATGCTGGAACCACTTAATTTAGTTATTCGTGGAGTCGCAGAATGGATTTGCTCCACCTGAAAACTTTGGTCGCCCTTCATTAAGAAACTTCCTGATGGCGCAAATCCTGTTCTAGTAGAGATGTCTTCCACAGAATCCAGTAGTGATACTGATAAATGAAACAATTTTACCTCAAAACCTTAGAGATAATGTAACTAGTCGCATTCAAACCCAGAACCCTCATCTTTAAATACAATGAGACAGAATGACCGAACGAAGCGTCTACTGATTAGGCTATACCCAATTTCTTATTATTTGGAAACTTGGATTTGAACGACAAAAAATGTAAATTTGTAATTCAAAATTGTCGGAGAAAGACGCCCCTGAAAAATCAATCATAAGTGTAGATACGCCGATTAATATCTACGCAAAGATAAAACTAATTTACAAAAAGAATTTTGGGAATACAAAAATGCTTTTAGTTAAACTTCCATTTCGCTACACGTTCTCCGAATTAACATTACTTTAGCCTAAAGGCACAAATTGGACTATTTATCGTTTAACCAAGAGAAAGAAAAGAAAATAAAATAGAATTAAGGTCTACCTCGCGCTTGCACATTCCGCTCTTGAAATAAAAGTTTGTGAAGCGTTTACAGCTTTAAACGTAAAAGTCTCTGAACTCTGAACGCATATAAATACTTCAATATACTGTTAATTACATTAAACCCAATCAAACAAAAATAGAAACCTTTAATTTATATGAGGCGTATATACCCGCTCTTTTGGAAACTGCTTCCGTTGAAAATAAATTACTAAATGTCGTGCGAGGAACGTACCCCGTCAAAGAAGAACCGATAACGCGAGTATATAACTTGCGATCAATATCAATCTCGTTAAATGGAAACCACTTTAGTTATCAAATTCGAACTAATGAGATAGTGTAATTAAGAAACGAGTAGTCAGTACTGGGAATGAATTCGGCGTACTTGTCGTCGTTAGTAATTAAATTTCTAAAAATATTCCCGGGGAGGATGTATATAACTCTGTAATTACTTATTGATTCACGCCTTTGGCGCCATTTCAAGATCTTAAAAAACAAATTGGGCCTTAATCAAGCTCGAATGTTATCTTTCGCTTTTTTCCCATTTTTGTTTTACTGCGGTTTCGGATACAAAAATATTAACAGTCGAAAAACTTTCTTCGCAATATTGACCAATGGAGTTTTTTTTTTTCAATTCGACTAACTCAATTATGCCAACAAGTTTTTGTACTTATGTACTACAAATAAATACACTGAAGGGCTTGAAGGGTATCAAAACATGAGGGTGCGATATTTCAAAGTGGCTCTAGAGACACAAAACTGTTTCTGAACGTTCGTCGGTGTTTATAAAGAATTCCACTTGGTAATATCTACTTTGACGTTTCTCAATATACTACAGTTTAAATTTGCCGCGTTTATAAAGTTACTAACATGTCTTTTATTTAAAAGCAATGGTGGATCAAATGTAATATAATAATCACAATTAATAATTAATTAAAGAAAATAAATTTATTAAGCACAGTATGTTGCTCTTGCCGGGTCATGATTTCGAATATTCAATCGAACGTTGCCAGTGCGATAAACGATTTCGAAAAATGTTATTCTTTCACATGGGAAATGAAACATATCTACTGGGGTTAAATCTGGAGAATAGAGGGCCATACCCTCTGATAATTAAACGATCATCGTAAAACCGCTTCCAGTTGTCCATGTCCATAGTTGACTGTTAACGTATCCCGATAAACGAACCCATGCTTCCTCACTTATAAAAAGTTAGATTTAAAACTTCGTAGTTGTTTAATCGACTTAAAACAGAGTCTGCAATGAATACTTCGTTTGGTGTGAACTTGTTTTTTTGGGTATAGAGGTCGCCGGTGTATGCACCAAAAAAACAAGTTCACACCACAACGAAGTATTCATTGCAGATTTTATTTGGAGGAAAACTAACGACTGTGGCGCCCTCTACTGCGAACAGGTGGAACCATTCTTTCTATATATTTTTACCGCAGTGAAGAAAAAATACGAGTAGGTATATAAAGTTTTCATATTAGAAAATATTCACTTTTGTTGTGATATACTTATATATTATTTAGGAAAATATATATTATTTTGAGTAAAAGTTTATATATTTGTTAATTTCTCGAATATATTTGTTAATTTGTCTACATTATTTCTGGTTTTAATTATGACAAAACGGCGCCTCATACTATTGTCTCAGTTTGTTTTAAATTTCTATCTGTTAATTAACCTTCTTGGGTTGCGTTTGCAACTTTGCAATCGTGGAAACCCTGCATCAGCATTTCTCTGTAGGAAAATTTACGACCTGAAGACTACCTCGGAATTGGTTGAAAAGAAATCAATACGGAATTTAGATATCGCCATTTTGAATTAATTTGCCATTTTTGTTTTTGGGGTTTAAGTCATTAAGAATCATAGACATACTGTTTTGAAAGAAGACCGGAAAATATATTCTCCGGTATCGGAAAGTTTCAATTTAATTCTAAAATTACCATTCACAAATAAATACGGGTGTTTAACTTCTGTGTAAAAATATCTAATGGTTAAATGATATTAGTATCATATTTGCATAAAAAACATTAATCAATGTTAGAACAGCGTTGTTTAAAAATCTTTTTCCTTTTTCTGTGAAGAATTACAACAATTTAGTCAACAATTACATAAGCCGTTAATACGACGCTAAAAGCTGTCAAAGAAATTTGGTTTACTTGCACAGCGAATCACCAAAAGCATCGTAGGAAGAATCTCATCTTGATGTGAACGACCATGCTGAGGTAAAGAAAGAACGCAGTCCGACTAACTATAGAAATTTTAAGGAAACTTGCAGGAAAAAGGAGAAATTCTTCAGTAATTGGCCGTTTCGGTCGTAGG